>NW_028301613.1:3181818-3333333 GCF_987345545.1 Pholcus phalangioides | reverse complement strand
CTCGCCACAGAAAGCAACAGGCCTACAACGTTACAAATATTCAATCATTACACTTCACTCACAATTTGAAGTATAGATGGCAGCACTAGCTACACACTCAGAGATGTTAGGTGTACACACTCACTTTGTTCCAGATTCTGCCACGAAGCTGGGCTGGAAGAGATCTCGGCAACGGGATAAGTCCGGTGGCAGAGACCCTGGCGTTCATTCAGCAATTGACCCACGTGTAGCTTTTTTTTTTCTGGAACATGCTAAATGTTTGCTTGTCACGTGATATTACATAACCAGCATTGAGAGCCATTATACGTTACCGTAATGCGGCACCTTGAAATTTTCGGTGAACCAGTCCACATACAACGATGGTCACTCGAAGGAAATTTCCCTTACGCTTTCCATTCAACATCTCAAGCTCTTCTCATGTAGTTCAAATGACCCGAGTCCCCTCGAAAAAAAGGAGACAACGGGACATTTATGTGAGTGGGAAAAACTTCAATTGACGTTTTCATTTTGATTCTAACTCCAAATGCTTGGAAAATTATAATTCCTATACATAGAATCTACGTAATTATTGTGAATTACAAAAATGCGTCGCTATAACAGTTTTTCATTGCATATCGTCAACTCAAAAGCCTTAAACTTTGATGATTGACTGATTGTTGACAGAGATACGGTATAAAGGCCACTATTCGATACTTATCCAGCCGGGGGGAGGCAAGCAAGCATTTTGGCACCCCTTTTAATGTTGAAGGAGAGGCTAAAGGGTGAAATTTTCGCTCTCTGGTACGGCGCCCGGGACACCAGACCCCCCCCACCCACCCCAAGTTGCATCCCTCTCCCCAGAATATAGTCTAAAAAATACCCCTTCAAAGCACTAAACAGGCAATCAGTAATGTCGGCAGCTAGCCGTGACGCATGGTTTGGGAAACACTAGTGTCCAGTATTTCGGTTCTTTTCTTTTACACAACCTTTAAATAGCTGGACCCAATGCATTATCTGCTTTGCTTTTAGATGTGGAAAAACAAAAAAAAAATCTTCCTTTTGAAAAAGTGAAAAATTACATTATTTTTTTTATCAAATATAATACTCAAGATTTAAGCAACGGTGATGTTTAGTTATAAATGTAATGTTGGGGTTAATTATACTCTCAATAATAATCATTATATAACAAACAAAATGCAATTAAGACCCCATTGAATTTTTGTGATATTTTCTTTGAGGTCTGCGGGGCGGGGTTATCATTTTCAGCGAAGTTCCAGTTGTGCGATTTTCACCCAAACACAACGTTTTGACGTGGCCTCTGGAACGTCGTATAAACGAGGTTCCATTTGTGGTAAAGAATCTGTATAGTGGGGGAAAAAAATGACTTCTCAGGCTAGAGTTAGAAAGTGAATCTTTTCCCTTTTCTCTGTCTTACGATCAGGGGCGTCGGACCTGTGGTCGCTCGTCTTGAGCTTTATATGGGACACGCACACATTTCGATTTCTGGATCAATATTGGGGGTTGCTCAGACCATGGCCCCCCACAAGGGGTGGGCTGGCAAGGCTCCAGTCTTGGGGCCCGGGACGATTTTCAGTATTTTTTTGTTTTTCACGCATGTAAATACATCATAAGAGGGGCCCGTGAAAGTCTGGTCCGGGGGCCCTACTCCAGGATGTGGGGGCCATGGCTGGCTCAGACCCATGTGCCACAAAATATCGGGAGTGCTCGAGCCCCCCCCCCCCGGCTCCGACGCCACTGCTTACGATTGCTATTTAGGATTTGCTGTTCAGAAAATAACAATCCGACATCATGAAGCTCAATTGGCCATCTGAAGAAAGGGAGGGCTCAGAATTTTAGGAAACAATTTAAAAGTTCCGCATCTTTGGAGGAACACTCTCATAAAATCCGTATGTAGGTATCTTGAGTTTCGGGAATACCACCCGAGGCTTCCGCGGAACGCCAATTGGAAAACGCTGTTCTAGAAGGTGTTGACAGAGCAGACGATTTTGTGTTTCTCTTACCACAGTATAAACAAATTAGGTAAGAATCCCCGGATGTGGGTGAAAGTCAACCCGTCAATGAGAAGGCTTAAAATCTCCCGCGCAAATACGAGAGAGAGCAGACGATGGAGCAATTTTACTACGCAGTTGTACTCGATACGTCATCGGAGAGGGACGTACGTTAACCTCCTCCCGCGCTTTGTGTGTTGTTTTTCGGAAGCGTAGGTGTTGTCGATTTATTAATTATTGGATTTATTCCCAGGAGAATTTCCGTTCTTCTCTTTCGGGTGAGTTCTAAAATAATTTTTATCATCAGTTAAATATTTAGAATAAGAATTGCTGAGAATATGACCCTATAAATTTTTAGAGTCCAAAAATTATTCAACATACGCTATTTACTATAACTGTACTATGGTATTCGGGGCCGCCCCTATCGGTCGCGGGGTCCGGTACGAAAATAATTTCGTGGCCCCAGATTTCATATATGTTGGGCAGGGCCGTCATTTCAACTTTTTCTGGGGGGGGGGGCGGTGGCAAAGAACATGTACTCAATGTATTTATATATATTGAAAAGTACGTAAGTCGAAGATATAATCATTTTATTAGCAATTAATTAACATAATTATAATACTACTTTTAGACGCAATTCTAGATTATTGTCGAAATTAATAATGAACACTTAACAAAACAACCTTCAACGGAGACAACCAACTCCATTCTACTACTACTTCACAAACTCTGGCCATATCGCTATATTGCAATTTACTGCCATTAGTGAGATGGGTTGGAAGTGAAGGCGCTGTCGATCGGTGGTCGCCTCGAGTTCGTTAGGGAAAATATCTTATCGATATCCTCCCTTGGGTTCGAACCCGGGATCCTGATAACAACCTTCACGATGGTAGACGAGCATCTCGCCACTCGGGCACTCCATTCCCATACTAGCGTAGACTACCCGCGTAACAGTTTTCTTCTTTTGTCTTTGCACTTTTTCTTTTCCTACACGCCCACGCGTTTTTTGCACCCGCCTCTGCAATATATTTGTGTATATATAATATATATATATATATATATATATATATATATATATATATATATATATATATAGATCATTTTTAGTGTATTTTCAAAAGTGCCCCACCCCCCCCCAAATGACGGGCCTGATGTTGGGGGGGGGGGTAGAGGGCATCCTATATATATATGATACATGGATAATCACAAAATGTACAAGAGTGCCGAAAAACATCTACTCACCAATGAAAATTCGGAATTAATGCCAGGAAAATCCCAGAATTCATGACAATACAGAATTGAAAATTCCAAAATTGATTGAAATTCAGAGTTAATGAGATTCAATTTCAGAATATTGATGAAATTCCAGAATCAAATCAGTTGAAGCTCGTACATTTTTTTTGTAGTAAGCATGGGTGGAGACGAATCAGCTTATATCCCCTATAGGGGGCATTGCCCCCCACCCCCAGTGTCAAAGGTGGAGTCGACTGATCTAATGTGATCTAATGTATACATGTATATACATCATCGCCCCCCCCCCCCAGACTTCCAAGTCTATCTCCGCCTATGAACAGGGTTTATGGAACAGCTTTGGTATAAGGGACAGGTTGGCGATTTTCGGCGACTTTTTTTTCCCGGCGCCAAATATGTCAGACGGCCCGAGAAAAAGCCTCCAGACACTACGTGCGCCAGAAAAAAAAAGTCGCCAGCATAGAAAACAGTAAAAACAAATGGCATAAACAAAAATAAGCTGTGGAGTATTTAAAAAATAAAACTGGATAAAAAAAATGAAATCAGGGTTTAAATAAAACCCGGACCGTTGTGAATAAATAACGATCCTGCTGTATAAATAAAAATATTCTATGTATTATAAATTAAAACCCGGACTCTTTTCGAGAATCCGGGTTCTTATAAATAATCAACGGTCCTGCATGTTGTATAAATAAAAATATTCTATTTATTATAAATTAAAACCCGGACTCTCTTTTCGAGAATCCGGGTTCTTATAAATAATCAACGGTATAAAATAAATAAATAAAATAAAAAGGATGCAGGGGCATCCTGCATGTAGAAAAGAATAAATATTGGAAAATATTAAAGGTACAACCTGAGGGAAAAGATGTCCAAAATAATTCCAATTAATCCGACACACACTACAACATATATACGGAAGGAAGAGAAAATATGAAGAACTATCCCAACGGTTTTTCAAAACGCCGCGGCTATTAAGTGACGTCATTTGGAAGAAAAAAAGAGAGAGGATAGAATGAGAAAAAGAGAAAACCAGTTTCAAAACGGCAGTAAAACCCGTTTGAAAGACGCGCTAGGACGCTAAGAACACGGAAAAACAACAGTCAGCGCCACCGACTGGCAGAATTCTACGAACATTCTGGAACAACGACAACCCAGCAGAACAACAACAAACCAGAGCGCGCCAACGATGGCAACTTATCGCCGGAAGAAAAGTCGCCAATTTGGCGTGTCCCTTATACCAAAGCTGTTCCCACACCTTTTAAGGGCGGCTCTGATGGTACTACAATTCTTCGTGGATGGTGACTGTGTGAAAGTAATCGTACAAATGTTGCACAGTAAAATACTAATTGTACATATTCTTCAAAGAACGCCGATTAGACCCCTCCCCTAAAAAAAGTATTGCCCAGGACGCTAACTTTTGAGAAACGCATGGTTTCCCACAGGAGTGAATGACAGGGCTCTAGACCGGGACGATTCTTGCCGAATTTTTGTTTTTGCTTCCCACACTGTTTTCGCTTTTCACTACAGAGAGGCGAGAGAACGGGCCCTGTAACACGTTCCACCATGGCCCACGTCTCCTGAGACGAACCAGCTTATATCCCCTATAGGGGGACAGCGGGAGCCATGGTTGGTCTGGAGGCCCTGTAACACGATCTTTAGAATCTTTTCGAGTACCAGTTACGATAGGGTCGACGGCCCTTCCCCCCCCCCCCTCCTTTAAACGAGGGCCATGAAGTAGTATTCAAGACTTGTACAAATTGAAACAATTTATTTCATTAAATACACAGGTCTACGATGAGAAAACTTTCTTAAAAATAATTTAGTGCTGCTTAGATTTTAGGATGCTAATTACAGGAAAAATTAAAGTATACAAATCGCATTGAAACTGCGTTATATGAAGAATAATAGTAAATTATTGCCAAAAATAATTCAGTGATTTTAGGGTGACACTGGGGACTCCGAATCTGTCATTGGTTTTGTCATATCGGCTCTAGTTTTTGAGAAAAATAGCTGTGGCTATATTGTTGGATGCTTAAAGCCGGGTTTTCCTAGGAATAGGTGTTTTGCGCCGCGTGAACCGAATAATGTATAATTTCACGTTGGCAGCAACGTGTTACATAATCACGCTACGCGTTTGTGTTTTCCTAGCGTGGCTCATCAGCTCTGGGGTAGCTATATAAAGTATATGGCCCTGGCATCAGCTACTCTCTGTCGTCTGCATGCTCCGGTTTGAAGGGAAGGGGGAAGAAAGAAGAAAACGCAACACACACACAAAAATGAAAAGATCGGTGAAACGCGCGGCGCATGACGCATTTGACTTCTCCAGAAGCGGTCGACCAATCACGCCCGACGTAAAGCGCTGTCGTGAGCCGTATCGCGCTCTGTAGGAGAACAGTCATGCTGCTTTTCTTATTGGTGAGTGGACACTGGGCGATTCACGTTGCACGCGGCGCAGAAAACCTGCTCCCAGGAAAACCGGACTTAAGCCGGGTTCTTCTAGTAGAATTTCTGCGCCGTGTGCAGCGCGAAAACGCTGGTTGGTTAAAGACCTGAAATTGAGGTTTTTTTTTGACCAATCCGTGTTTTCACGCTGCTGTATAAAAGCTGCTACTAGGAAAACCCGGCTGGGAAACTGAAGAAGCAAAACAAGGAAAACAGTACGTAGGACTGACTGAATAGGGGGCCGTTCAAGTATTATGCCAACAAATTTTTACCAATTTTTGGAACGCACCCCTGTCAGCAAAATTTCGCCAGTGCTGCCCCCCCCCCTCCCCCACCACCACCACCTCCAGACGCATTGGTAGGATCAATCAAGTTTATGGTTTTGGCCGCTGGCCTTTAACAATCGGTGGCAAAAAAAGATATTACATAACACAAAATTATATATGAAGCACAAAAAAATAGCTAGGGAAAAAATGTAAACAAAACAAAAAAAGAGTTCACATATTCGCAAAACAAAAAATTAAGTGAGAAAATGAAAAAAAAAAGCTTAGTTACAGAATATTTTGAAGTTAAATACAGTACTTAAAAAAATGTTCAGTCCTGTGATGATTTAAAAAAAATTTTGATCGTAGTCTGCTTTCCCTCTCCCCTGAAGAGTGCTGTTTCATCGCTGCCAAATCTCGCCATCTTTGCAGCATCATTATGTCGATTCCTGTAGTTTCTTCTTGTTGTTCAACGCATTTAAGGTATCCGACTACGTTGAAAACGTCATTTTGGAAGAAAATATGGATTTTTTATTTTATTTTATTTTATTTTTTTTATAAAAGCCCTATTTGTTGTGATTCCAAAATGGGTCTTGTTTTGTTTATATGATGCTTAGAATCAAAGTTACGTTCAATTTAGTGTTGCGTTTTTACATACAAGTAATACGCGAATAAAGACTAAACGTGTTTTACGAAGAACGCTATTTTTGACATTTTACTTGACTTTGTGACGTGATTTGTAAAAATTGATGCATTGCATCATTACGAAATTTTAATGTGATATTTTGCTATATATTGTTGAGGTCATGAACCAAAATCTAAGGTCTATCACGTATATTTTCTGAATCACTGTGTTTTATAGACAAAATGTAGGATGAAATTTCAAAAAATTCACACGTACTTAAACATCTTTTGGTGTAACTTATGAACATATCGTGCAATCCTTTACATTTTGGTTCATAACCTGCAGCATTACTAGCTAAATGCACTGTGAAAATCACGAAGCATTTCATTAATAAAATTTTCTGCAATCGTGTTTCGAATATCAAATGAATTTTGCCTAAAATTTGACATAAAAACGAATTTTTCATAGAAAATATAATAGATAGACCAAAATTTGTCACTGTTTTCACCATTTCGAGACACTTTCTATCAAAAAATGTATTTAAAGTTCACTCCAGAACCATTTTAAAGAAAAGTAACAAGAAAGGTAGTCGGTTACCTTAATTGCAGTTTCTAGAGCCTCAACTCCGTCGTTATGTGCAATTCTGAAAGTTCAACAGTTGGTGCTTGATAACTTTTTTTTTTTCCCGTGGGACGTCGGATAATACGGAAGGTCGGATAAACGAGACTCTACTGTACGTTGAAATTGATGAACGGTATAGTATTCTGCTGAAGAGACAGCAGCAGAAAAGAGTTAAAATAAATTGACTTTACACTTAACATCCAACCGTCGTCTTAATGCATGGGTTCGCCCGAGCACAGCCTCGAAACCTCAAGTGCAGAGGGGGGCCTCATGAAAATGAGATCTGGTTCACATTATCGAGAGTAAGCACTTCTAGCAAGGTGGGCTTATACTCGGGTCAGTTTTTGATGAGAAAAATATCGACCCCCCGCAATCAGTAGTCATTTTTGCAGCAGTGTTCGAGAAACCGGCATTATTGGTATGTTCAAACCCCTACAGAACCGATATGTCAAAGCCGAGGCAGAGAAATCGAAAACATCATTGGCTTTGATACCAGGTGGGCTAACGTCGATTGTGCAGCCTTTAGATGTCAGCATCAACAAGCCTCAAAGATTTTGAAGAATTTGTGGATCGAATGGATGAGTTACGATGATAAAGAAACTACAAAAAAAAAAAAAGTTGTGCCTTGAAGAAACCTGACATTAACCTATTGTACCAATGGGTACATGAGGCTCGGAATTCTGTTTCCGCCGAAATTATCATCCGATCCTTCAAAAAGTGTTGCATTAGCAATGCTATGGACGGAACTGAAGATGATATCCTCTTTGAAAGTGACAATGGCGATGAGACAGCCCAGATGAGGATAAAAACAAAGATGCCGCACCCCCTGTGATGATCAGATGGATTACGATGAGCTTGGAGACTCAGAAGAAACGGAATAAAAAGTTTAAATCATTTTCTATCGTGAATTCCCGTAAGCTATTCATTTTGCATGAAAAATATACGATTTTTTTTTCCTCTAAACTGCACGGATTTTTTGGGGTCGGCTTATACACGGGTTTTCAATTTATTGTGGATTTGGTGGTCCTGAAGGGGAGGGGGCGGGTGGCTTATACACGAGTATATACGGTATAAGCAGGTGAAGAAACTTTGAAAGGTCAAGAATGATCTTGAATCAGGGAATGTCAAATTCCATAGTTTTTCCCTTTAGTGTGTTTATGCTATGCTTTATTCAAATTGTATATTTTATAAGAAAAAATATATAGTCCAAAATATGTATGTAGAGGGCAACTTATTTTGCAACCATATTAAATATTTATTCTTTGTGCAACAGTCTCTTTAAACATTACACGACATTCACGTGTATATTTCCAATGGGTATTTTTATATTGAAAAGCAATATTTTAGGTTTTTGACAAATGTTTTTGACGTGACAGTTTAAACCGTCAAAAACTGCCACGTGTCAAAAACCTGGCAACGCTGTCTGAAATGTCTTATTAAATATCAATATGCGTTACTTTTATTTTTTCTTTAAGTATCAATTTGCATGATTCTGTTATCATTTCTTTCATTGAATATGAACCATTATCGATTCTGAAACCATTGCTGTCGTTAAATGTAAATTCACGTAATTCCAAAATAATTCTGTCATTGACTGTTAATTTGCCTTAATTCTGGAATTATATTTTTCCCCCCAATGTTTGGCCGTAAGCTACATTCTCTCTGGCAAAGGTCGTTCTAGCGAGTTAGTATATTAGCACAGCGTTGCCGGGTAACAGGGCCTTTTAAGCATGGGAGTGGGGGGGGGGACCTACTAAGCCAACACTAGCTAAAGCAGAGAGCTGCTGCATGCAGGTCAACACCAGCTGAAGTGAGATCTGCTTTAGCTGGTGTGGACCAGGCACGGTCCCGGGAAATTCAAGTACATAGAAAATAATGTTTGTAACTTATTAAGTGTGTACATTTTGGGGGGAGGGGGGTGTCGCAGTGGATTTCCAAAAGAAATTTTGAGTTTTTAGCACTCAAATACCATTGAAATTACCATAAATTCATTGTAATAACGTAATTTTTTTTTTTGCATAAAAAAAGAAATTGATCGTTGGGGGGTGCATAGGGGAGCTCGCGCCGCCGCCGCCGCCCCCCCCCCCTTTCGCGTACGTCTGATTCTAATGTGTTGGGGAGAGCTGACGGGGGTGACAAAAATGCGCTGAAAATCTGCTGGCGTAATACTTATACAGCTCCAAATATTCGGCAGAAGGGCCGAATAGTAGCCGAATATTCGTTCCATTCCTATACTGCATTTCATCACTCTTATGTCAGATATATTTTTCCGCATTACAGCTCTTGTTAATGAGTCATATATTTTCATTCCTTTTTGGGTTTTTTAATTAACCTTTTTATGGGCCGAATTCAGATTTGAATTGATTTTCATGATTTTTTCCCCTTTTATTTCCCTTCTGATCTGGGACAGAATATCCCAGTACTTATATTCTGAAAATGTCCTGGTTACTTACTATCATACCTTTTACCGAACTATGCTTGAAGTTTGATGGGCTCGTTCTTCAATTTGATTTTGATTTTGCTCTTAACTCGTAGAGCATACATACTCAACCCATGACCCGTGGTCTAAATGTGGCCCATGGAGTCATCTTATGTTTCCCGCGACCTCAAACCTAATTTTGTAAAAATGAACGAAGTCACTCATCAGATCACTTAAGTGACCAGCGGTGCAGTTCCAGATCACTTAAGTGACCCGCGGCACATTCTCACTTCATTTCAATGACTCGTGGCCCATTTCCAGATCATTTCAATGACTCGTGGCCCATTTCCAGATCACTCGAGTAGCCCGCAGGCCATTTCCAGATCACTTAAGTAATCTGTAAACGTTTTGCAGGTCACTTGAGTGGCCCGCGACAACGTTTTCAAACCAGTGAAGTGGCCCGCAATCCTAAAAAGGTTGAGCTTCCTTGCGGTAGAGTATTTCTGCACCCAGCAAAACGTGTTTACTTTTTGTTGGACAACGAAAATGGGATTGTCGAAGAAGGAATATACAGGTGCCTTGTGTAAGTGCTATAGTAGCATGGCCTTTTATCAACTTTCTAATTGGAAGTTGGAGCACACACGGGGGGACCGCATAAAAATTTAGATTTTTTTTTATTTCCTTATATACTGTAATTTCACTCTCAAAACTGGTACAGTGTAATTTTTG
Organism: Pholcus phalangioides; assembly: GCF_987345545.1. Lineage (NCBI taxonomy): Eukaryota > Metazoa > Arthropoda > Arachnida > Araneae > Pholcidae > Pholcus > Pholcus phalangioides. The sequence continues at coordinate 3,322,992 of NW_028301613.1, read as the reverse complement.
AAGCATTTTGAGCATTTTTTGAACTGGAATCCACCTCTACGAGGGGCGGTTGATAAAATAAAGGCCATGCTAGCAGTTACAGGACACCCTGTGTGGAGGAAGGTCGACAAAGGTCAAATTCAAACGCTTTGAAGTACAGTCGAATCTCGTTATAACGAACTCCAGGAGACCGGAGGAATCACTTCGTTATAACGAAATTTCGTTATAAAGGAATTCCAAGTTTCTGCATTGTTCCTATGCACGCTTATCTGAAGGATTAGAAAAGTGTTCGTTAAAACGAGATTTTCGCTACAACGGTATTCGTTAAAACGAGATTTTCGCTACAACGGTATTCGTTAAAACGAGATTTTCGCTACAGCGGTATTCGTTAAAACGAGATTCGACTGTATTTCTATTTGTGGAGTGATGAGAGTTATTCACTCTTTCTATTATAATCGTAATGCGTTTTAGTCTGTCCGAAGTCGAAAAGAGCGTCACTTCGCGTGCAGACAAAACTTACTTTTTTGTGAGCTGGGGACGAGGATGTACATTATTGCTGTTGACAACAGAACCCATCCCTTTTCTCACTCTAATGTAAGCAACAATCTTTGAGGATGCGGCACATGAATCGGTCATCACCTCCTGTTTTTTGTTTGGTTTTTTTTAAAAATCTCATCGGACACCGATTTCCTTCTATCTCAGTGAGCGATTAATTTGTGTTTGTGCATCAGATTTATGGACCAATGAGTGTTTTTTGCTACATGTGGGCGATTTTTTTGTTATCGCCGCTACATTACGCTCAACTACTCTATGTGCTCAATGTTACCCAAAAATATAATTTTGGAGAGTAACTTCACTCCTCTCCATAGTTTGAAGGAGTATTTTTGTAAAACGAGAGATATTTTTTTTTTCATTAATGAGAAATACATTTATAACGCTATTAAAAAAAAAACTACCTAAAATTTTATTTGAAGGAGTGCTTTCACTCCTCAACGAAAGTCGGAGGAGTATAATTGAATTTTGATGCGTGAATCTCGCGTCTTGATGCGTATTGGCGAACACTTATGTGTTTCCAGACAGATGAATTGGAGTTGGTTTTTTTTTTCTACTTGGTACATTCCTTCAGCAGGCAAATCATGAAATGTTTTACACTTGTAAATTGGGTGCGAATGGGGCAATTTTATTTCTTGGGCAGAAAATTCATCGCCAACAATTCGCTGCCGGAAAATTCCCCGACAGCAATTCACCGAAATGAAAATTCGCCGACAATTAATTGACATAATGAGTGAGTGTAAGAGAAGTGAGTGACTGATCAAGTGAGTCAGGTAGCTAGTGGACGAGCAAATGAGTGAGGAAAGGTGTAAGTTGGGGACTGCAAGTGAGTGTAAGAGCGGTGAGTGACTGATCAAGTGAATCAGGTAGCTAGTAGACGAGCAAATGAGTGAGGGGAGGTGTAAGTTGGGGACTGCAAGCGAGTGTAAGAGCGGTGAGTGACTGATCAAGTGAATCAGGTAGCTAGTAGACGAGCAAATGAGTGAGGGGAGGTGTAAGTTGGGGACTGCAAGCGAGTGTAAGAGCGGTGAGTGACTGATCAAGTGAGTCAGGTAGCTAGTGGACGAGCAAATGAGTGAGGAAAGGTGTAAGTTGGGGACTGCAAGTGAGTGTAAGAGCGGTGAGTGACTGATCAAGTGAATCAGGTAGCTAGTAGACGAGCAAATGAGTGAGGGGAGGTGTAAGTTGGGGACTGCAAGCGAGTGTAAGAGCGGTGAGTGACTGATCAAGTGAATCAGGTAGCTAGTGGACGAGCAAATGAGTGAGGGGAGGTGTAAGTTGGGGACTGCAAGTGAGTGCAAGAGCGGTGAGTGACTGATCAAGTGAGTCAGGTAGCTAGTGGACGAGCAAATGAGTGAGGGGAGGTGTAAGTTGGGGACTGCAAGTGAGTGTAAGAGCGGTGAGTGACTGATCAAGTGAGTCAGGTAGCTAGTGGACGAGCAAATGAGTGAGGGGAGGTGTAAGTTGGGGACTGCAAGTGAGTGTAAGAGCGGTGAGTGACTGATCAAGTGAGTCAGGTAGCTAGTGGACGAGCAAATGAGTGAGGGGAGGTGTAAGTTGGGGACTGCAAGTGAGTGCAAGAGCGGTGAGTGACTGATCAAGTGAGTCAGGTAGCTAGTGGACGAGCAAATGAGTGAGGGGAGGTGTAAGTTGGGGACTGCAAGTGAGTGTAAGAGCGGTGAGTGACTGATCAAGTGAGTCAGGTAGCTAGTGGACGAGCAAATGAGTGAGGGGAGGTGTAAGTTGGGGACTGCAAGCGAGTGTAAGAGCGGTGAGTGACTGATCAAGTGAATCAGGTAGCTAGTAGACGAGCAAATGAGTGAGGGGAGGTGTAAGTTGGGGACTGCAAGCGAGTGTAAGAGCGGTGAGTGACTGATCAAGTGAATCAGGTAGCTAGTGGACGAGCAAATGAGTGAGGGGAGGTGTAAGTTGGGGACTGCAAGTGAGTGCAAGAGCGGTGAGTGACTGATCAAGTGAGTCAGGTAGCTAGTGGACGAGCAAATGAGTGAGGGGAGGTGTAAGTTGGGGACTGCAAGTGAGTGTAAGAGCGGTGAGTGACTGATCAAGTGAGTCAGGTAGCTAGTGGACGAGCAAATGAGTGAGGGGAGGTGTAAGTTGGGGACTGCAAGTGAGTGTAAGAGCGGTGAGTGACTGATCAAGTGAATCAGGTAGCTAGTGGACGAGCAAATGAGTGAGGGGAGGTGTAAGTTGGGGACTGCAAGTGAGTGCAAGAGCGGTGAGTGACTGATCAAGTGAGTCAGGTAGCTAGTGGACGAGCAAATGAGTGAGGGGAGGTGTAAGTTGGGGACTGCAAGTGAGTGCAAGAGCGGTGAGTGACTGATCAAGTGAGTCAGGTAGCTAGTGGACGAGCAAATGAGTGAGGGGAGGTGTAAGTTGGGGACTGCAAGTGAGTGAACAGGTGAGCGAGTAACTGATCAAGTGAGTCATACTTATTTCAAATAGTCTATATTGAAAACTACTTTTGATTTCGTCCTGAAATTCACATTCGCTTCTTTGCTACAGATTGATTTCCCGCTCCAACTGGTTAATTTCTCATTTAAAATTCCCTTGCTGTCAACTCTGCTGTGTACTATTTCAAATCATATTTTATAAACTCATGTTGATTTATAGATTTTTTTTTATAAGTAATAAAGCACCCCCTGCCCGTCGCATCATTATAATGTATTTTATGTAGAACTTATGTATTATATGTGTGTGTATTTTGATTTTTTTTTTTTCATTTTATCATGATTCTTTCCCTCAAAAATTACTAAACACTGTGTAATTATATTTTATATTGTCAACTCTGTTAGAGTTTATAAATTAACTTCATTGTAACAACCAGTATGGGACCTAGGTGCCTCCTTGGTGGTTTTCATTAATCAAATGTAATATTTTTATTAACCTTATATTAATTAATAAATTGATTTGAAAAAAAATATGGTATTTTTTCGGGCTGAAAAAAATATACCATCTCTTAATACAAAAACGCCAACTGGAGCGAAATTTGCTGTAGTTAAGGACGGCTGCTTTGTCTTCACTCAGCGCTTCACGCTACTAATGCGTGTTATAAGGAATTAAAAAGTGTTTCTGGTGTATTGGTTTGCGCACTTGCCCGGTATGCAAGGGGATCCGGGTTCGATTCACGGAGGAGACAAAAATCACTTTTCTTTCCAAATATTAGTTTTGACATAATATCCAGAAAATTCAATTTCTCAGGAAATTCGATTAATCTATTAAAAAATGTTTTAATCTTTCAGTTTAAAAAATTTAATTGATTCCCAGCTCTAATTTCCTATGCCGAGTGTGTATTGTAGTTGAAGGAAAATGCAACTTTTGGCCTTTACAACTTGAAGGTCCAACAAACATCCATTATAAAAAAAAATGTCCAGAAAAAAAAAAATCTGGAAACAGCACTGAACAATAAAGCTGAGGTCGATCATATGCACATATACTTGTATTTAATTTAGTAGGCGATCAGAAGTGTCATGAAATTGACACCCCTCACCTTCAATCCTTAAATGAATCTTTGTTGACAGTAGATGGAATAAAAAGGTATGAAAAGAGAAATTAAGCTTTTCTTAGAATTGGTTGTATAATGTAGTTCCTGGTCTAATTATTCCTTGCATGCCTGTGGGGGGTGGTTAGGGGTTCTAGCCCAGGGCTATATAATAAGGGGCTGTTTCATGTCGTCATTGCTCAAACAGAACCGAGTGCCCCAGTTTTGCTACCCTGTCAATTATAATGGTGTGCAATCGCTATACTACCTTTTCACTAAATTCTTTAAAATCATCTTTTCGATTATTGTCATTAGTATTCGTTGGCGTACGCAAAGAGGGGGGGGGGTGTTGGGGTTCTAATCCCCCAAGCTGAGATTATAGTGTTATTTTGCAGGAGAAAACAACCCCCCATCCCTGAGAAGAAGAAAAAATTGAAAACACCCCCTGAGAAAATTATGCGTACGCCTATGTTAGTATTTGTACGTATATTCATTGGTTAGCTCCATTTAAACATTTTAAAATAAGAGATTGTGCATTTGCTTATATGAGTTAACTTCCGCTAAGAATATTTTTCTCTGATCCATTTCAGTTGAGTCACGTTCGTTAGTTCATTTTTATTGGGTTAATTGAAAACCAACTCGAACCAATAATATCAATTATAATTTTAACTTTCTGATGATTTATTATATTTTTGTTTTCATTTGAATTAGGTGTAACTTTTAGAGAAGTCTTGGACTCCACTATTATCAATTCAACTGCATCGTTAAAACATGGGAAGCAAATATATTTAAAAAAAATCCTAAAAAATATTTAAAGTTGTTTTTGTTAATGATATTAATAACAATAATAAACGACTTTGAATATAATATCAAAAGGCATTATTACTTGCAACCGTTTTTCAGATTTAATCCATTTATTAAATTTTTTTCATCTTTCTCTTCGAATGCAATTTTTATCCCTATCATAGCCTTACTCAGATGTGAATGTTTGTATTTAGTATCTACTGTAACACATTTCTTTTTAGGTCTTCCAAATCCACAAATCAGCTGTTAATTTCCAGCTATAGATGAGAAGATATGTAAGTGTTGCATATATATGTATAGAATTTATGATCTTGTAGTGTTCTAATTATTAAAGGATATATGGTTGTGTTGTCCTGTCTAATTATGTGTGAGAGGGATGGGTGCTTGTTTCGTTTTGTAATGTGTTTTTGTCTTGTGTTGTCTGGTTATGTGTGAAAGGATGGATGCTTGTGTTGTCCTCTAGTCTTGTGATATGCGTTTATGTGTTGTCCTGTCTAATTATGAGAGAGGGATGGATGCTTGTGTTGTCCTTGTCTTGTGATACGTGTTTTTTTTGTGTTGTCCTTGTCTTGTGATACGTGTTTTTTTGTGTTGTCCTTGTCTTGTGATACGTGTTTTTTTTGTGTTGTCCTTGTCTTGTGATACGTGTTTTTTTTGTGTTGTCCTGTCTAATTATGTGTGGAAGAGATGGATGCTTGTGTTATCCTGGTCTTGTAATATATGTTTGTGCTGTCATGTCTAACTATGTGTGAGAGGGATGGATGCTTGTGTTGTCCTCGTCTTGTGATATGCGTTTTTGTGTTGTCCTGTGGTTATGTGTGAAAGGGATGTATATGTGTGATGTCCTGATTTTATATAAATACAATGGCCACAACAGGTAAATTGCCCAATGAGGTGGTTGTAAAAAGTTGTCTTGTGACGTGTTGTGCATGTGTTTTTTTTGTGTCATTTCTCATGAAGTTTCTTTTTCTCTTTTGTCAAATACCAATGAGCTGCTGATGAGGACTTCTGTACCAAAAGTTTTCATCTTGTCCCGAGAATTGAAGATGCTTAATGAAGTGAAAGCATACCGTTTTACTTTCATGACTGTGGTTCTACAGGTTTCGCAATGATTTTGATGTTTGAAATGTCTGAGTAAGTAGCCTATTGGTTTAAACTGATTATCACCTTTATGTTTTGGAATGACTGTTAAATGCATTTTTTTTTTCTTTTTTTTGGTTCTGTGTAAGTTTCAAGTGGTTTTCGAATTCGATGGTTTTCTTAATTAAGATAGTGTTGTTCCTCAATCCTTTTCAAATAGCAAAATTAGCGCTGGTTCGATTAATCGATCAATTGTTAATGTATGTTAAAAATTTTAGTTTAGTTAATCGACTCAATTACTCAAATTTAAAATTTGCGTAAAAAGTTCGTAATTAAACTTGATTTAAGTGCGATATTCGCAGAGGTATTAGAATTAAAAAGTGGAGGAAAGTTGGGAAGGAACAGCATAATTAAAGAAAAGAAACGTAGACTTTTTTTTCCTCCTCAGGACAGGCAGGGCAACACCTTTCTAACTGGGTTTTTCAGCACGGGGTGTGCGTATGAGAAGTTAATTTTTTATTTATTTTAAAATAACTATACAATCCCTTTCAACATGAATGAGTTCTGGGTGTCTGAATTCTATACGCATTATATAGATAATTTTTCTAATTGGAAGTATGCCTCTAGGATCAATGGTTCCCTAGTAAAATGCGTCAAGGAAAATTAGGTAATCACCGATTACGCGAGTCTATTTTTACCAAGAATGATATGGGTGAAGAAAAGTGTAGAGAGATTGCTCAGATATGTTCTACTCCCCAACATGTATTTCCACAATTCAATCTAGATTCTACGATCGTAAAATAAAATAGTTTTGGAATTGATTAGGAAATTTTATTTTATCGGGAATTAATATTCCCAAAGTGGCGATTTAATTCTATACTTAAATAGTTAATGTTTTCCAAGATAGTTTTCGAATCTGAAAAAGTTCCCAGATGCTTAAAGGTGTTTGCATAATCACAGCTGTCAATAGAGTAATTTGAGACCATCTGTCACACTGTATAATTTTAGAACACCAAAATCATTGATAGTACCAGAACCAAATAGCATGAATTTAGTTTTATCTACATTTAATTTTATTGTTTTTAAACCAGATATTTATTGAGTTAAGATCGTTCTGCATGTTATTTATTCCTCAACTTAACTAAAGAGCTTTTACAGTAACAAAGGCCAAAATCATCAGCAAAAGTTCTGAACAAAGCTGTATTAAAGATGTATTATCTCGAGCCGCTTTGCTTCGGAATCTATAGGATCTGACCCTCAAAGTGATGCTGAAGATGATTATGGCGTCTATTCAAAAAGCCTTATTACTGGGAGGATTGAAAATGTGGCCAACCATTATAAAGGCATAAACTGTTATACACATATAATGGCAGCATTAAAGAAGTGACAAACCATTGTAAAGGCATATATATACACGTCTGAAACGCATTGCTAGGGAATAACTGTAATTGTCTGAAATATACACATTTGAAAGAACTAACAAGAACGTACTCTGTACTTCTCGACTTTCTGAATCCAAACTGATTCTCACTAAAAATGGATAAATGATATCGAGATATTTAATTATTTTTTACATGACCTTTTTAAGAAGACAGAAAGCAGGGCCGGAACTAGGGGGGGGGGGGGGCAGTTTTAGGCGGGAACAAAAAAACACCGTTATAATATTATCAAATTTTAAAGTTGTGGGGGTGACAAAAATCCTAGTTACGTCCCTGCAGAAAGTAAATAAATCGGTATGTAGTTCTTAACATGTTTTTTATTCCCTTGTTGTGAAAATTTTAGATCTAAGGATCCGTTCAAGTATTACGTCAGCAAATTTTTAGCCATTTGAGACCCTTCCCCACCTTGTCAGCAAAATTTCTTTAGCTGTTTCCTACCTCTTAACGCATTAGGATTAGACGGGGGAGGGGCCATGCGCACCCCTAGACGATCAAAAAAAAAATTTTATGCAAACATAAAAGGTATTTTCTTAAAAAAGTTTGAAAATATATGCCATTATAATCAATTTCTGTTAATATCAATGTTATTTGAAGGCCAAGAACTCCAATTTTTCAGTAAGAAATTCATTGCGACCCATCCTCTAAGCCAAAGGTCCTATGGGTCGCGACTTATAAAAAGTCCTTATTATAAAAATTTGAGAAAAACAAACGATAACCGTATCAATTACATTCGCTCCAATGCAACAATGCTCTTATTGGTTGTATTTTTCAAGTTTTGTCAAAGAACTTTTATAAAATTTTATAGTGCAATACTGGTATTATAAATCATTTTACAGTCAGGGATTCTTGAGCTATGGAACCCGAATAAAGCATGATTTGTAGGGGCTTCCGAAATGAGTAGTAAAAGTCCACTTGCAGTCAATGGTTTTTGAGGTATAAGGTCACGACCTAAACTTGATTCGATTTGGCTTCCGAAATTGGTCTCACAAATCCCTTTTAGAACCAAGGATTCTTAGGCTGTCTGGGAGCCCCTGCAAATCAAGGTTGGGTACAAAATAGGTCGTATAAAACCTCTTACTTCTTAATTCTTGATCTTTGGGTCACAAACCAAACTTGATTCGCCGGGGCTTAGATAAGTTGTACAAATCCACTAACTGTTCTGTTATAAATGCACGTATTGCGTCACTAGCTTCACAAATTTCGAAAAAAAGTCATGGGTTGAAGCTGATCATGTTAATTTTGGGGTTAAGGCTGGAAAAAGGTTAAGAACCCCTGCTCTGAGTCATATATGCTAAACTTATAATACTCGAACCTAATTTTGTGAAAATGAATTAAGCTGCACATTTACAGATCGCTTAAGTGACCCGTGGCATAATTCCAGAGCGTTTAAACAGCCGGTGGCACATTTAGAGATCACTAACGTGGCTCTGTTAGAATGTTAGTTCAGGTGCCCACAAACTAGGGAAAGGTTTCTCTCGTTTTTGGCACAGGCACAACGAGTAAGATGTCATCAAGAATATTTCATATTTTTATTGAGCGGGTGGTTGATGTGACGTAAGCACATCATTCTCACCCCCCCCCCCCTTGTCATGGAAAGTCAGCAAACCCGAAATCCCCCATCGAGCTGACGTAATACTTGAATGACCCCTGATTTTTATAACTTTTTGTACATTATTATTTTCTTTTTTTAATCAGAAGCGGAATCAGCGATTCAAGACAAAACTAAACGATTTACATTTGGCTGCAGGATATGTTTTTTGGTATTCCCATCACACCTGCTATGACTCTTCCGCTGCTTTCGGAATCGAACTGGCAACGGTTTTGTTATCTGCCTGGTAATGACTGAACTTATATTACACACGTCTTTGTTACCCGCCAGTGTTCTGTACATTGTGTGATCACGTACATATTTCTGTTATCACCACTGACAAATTTGTGATTGAACAATAACCTTCTTTTGGGTGTGTTTATACATTTTGTGACTCCAAAATTTTGTAAATAGCTGTGATATTTGTGTTTTTCGTCAGATGTGGCATAAAAACAGGATCCGACCAGCCGCCAAGAAAATCGGGGGCATTGGTCGTCACTCTTCTGTGTCTCGTGTCCGTCGCTATGAGTTTTTAATTTACTCGTCCCTTGAATATGGAACGGGATGCAACGTAAACGGTGGGGTTCCTCTGCTCACAAAAATTGCTGTGAAATGATTTTTGTGTGAATGTTTGCTTGTTGTTTTCCTTGGAGGTGCTGACTGGAACATTTTTATCATTTTTTCTAACACTATACCTATAATAAATTGAATAATGAACATTAACTGGCTTTGTGTTTGTATCTAACCATGCAGTTGAATGTTATGAATCATACATTACAGAATCATGTTATCGGACGTTCGGAAGAATGATGTGTGCGAGAGAGATTCAAGTTGAATGTCGTAATCACATGCCGTATTGTATATTGGGAATGGGAGGGTGGTTCTGAAATGACATGTATATTGCGCTTTATATTCCTTACGTATTGTTGGGTGTCGTGGTTTATTACTTGTATCTCGCATTGGGTATTGGGCCGTATCGTAATACGAATTGGGATGTGATGTTGTGAGGGCTCAAAAAATGTTGGGGCTTAAACACTATATATAGGTAAAACTATGGAATATTAGGGAGGGAGCTTGATAAGTTTACGCTTATGTACTTTCATATTGGGCGGACCTGTAAATTTTTGCGCGTATGTTGCGTTCTATTACGTATTTTATCTCGCATTAGGCTGTAGTGGGACATTATTAATCGCGTACTGCTCTGTATTGTTTCAGATTATAATGTTGCGTGGGTTCAAACCGATATTTTTTTACACGTTTTATGGAGAATGGTAATTATTTTATTACTTTGAGGGGGCTCGTGTGGGCCGGATATAAGTTTACGCCTATGCACTCCCGTATAGGCGCGCTGTGTATTGCTCTTTATTACGTGTTGATGGGGAGGGTTTATGGTTAACAATTTGTATCTTGCATTGGGCGTTATTGTTAATCACGTATTGAAATGGGTATTAGACTGGTCAGTCGCGTACTAAGATATGATGATGCGAGGATATTTCTACATGTTATATGGAGACTGGCTCGGGCCAGTGAGCTTGATAGCAGTACTTTCATAAGCATACTTCCATATTAAATGGAACTGCGTTATTGTGTATCGCATTCGCGTATGTTGTGCTTTATTACGTATTTTATCTCGCATGGGGATGTTGTTAATCGTGTATATTGTATATAACGTTGCGTGGGCTCAAACCGATATTTAGACTCTGGTAAATACTGGGAGGGAAGGGAAGAAATGGAGGATACACACACACAAGTTGATGGTATTAGGTAGAGTTGTGTATTGCACTTGATTAAGTATTGTATCTCACATTGGGCTGTAGTGCGTGCTGTTAATCGCGTAATACGCTATTTAGTCATGCGTGATGAGCGTTAACGTATTGAACTGTACTTCATATTGTGATATATCGCAGTAGTTTTTAACATGGCGGTCCTGGGATATTCTAAGGAAGCCACGAGTGAAAGAAGAGCCAAGTAAGGTAGGAGAGCTGCGGGGGGAAAAAAAATTCGGCAGTGAGGAAATTATAAAGTGAAGTTGGTGGGAAAAAAAGTAACTACTTCCAAAATTTTGCAGGGAATTCACATATAACCTGGACCTTCTCAGCACATGGGCGGCGGCTACATGATGGGATCTGGAACAATGATTTTCGTGAGTAAGTAAGCAAAATATATTGACCATTTCTTTATGCCAAGTATGAGGGCCGCAGAACACAAATTTGACAGGAACTTCTGATGTTTCGACGGCGTTGCATAGAACCCATACCTACGAAGGAAGCTCACTGAACGGCTTCCTTTGGATCTAATTCTGGTTCAGGGGGGAATCCAGATCGTCCTTATTTGTAAAATTTTTTGTTCATTTATAAATTTATTTTCTACAAAATAAGCAAAAAAAAAAAAATCCTAACCCGGGGGCACTGATTAGAGACGGGAAGTGTAAAGGTATGGTCATCTTATGTTAAAACAACAGTGGTTTATGCAATATCATCGAACAAATGCAGCTCCGCCATCTACAACAAATCAAAATACACGCAAATACCAATAATGATGCATTCGAAACGTTTTTATTGTGAATAATTAAACGTTTAGGTGTGAGGGCCACTTCATTAGTTTGAATACGTGTAGCTTAGGGTTGGTGTATAAGAGCTCTATGGTAGCGTGTTATATAAACCAAATTACCACTGATGTTCCTAATGAAAAAACGACTGCCACTAGGCAAGAGGGTTTGATGTGCCGAATCAGCAAGGGGCAATTCTCATTTGTTTTTTCATGCTATAAAGGGGCTCTGCTCACTCTTTATTCATTCAAAATTGCATGGGGGGTGGGTGAGGAAGTGTTAAAATGGATACTTGACCCAGATGACAAACTCAGATTTTGTTTCTAGTTGCTACCCTGGATAAAATAAGTCTTGTATTTCTGATAAAAGAATACCATGACGTATTAATTTAAATATTGAAATTACAATCTTTGGTTTTATTCATGGGCGGAGATACGGGGTGTATTCCCCCAGTGTCAAAGGTGTAGTTGACTATTCTAATATATATGAGAATTGACATCGTGCCTCCTCCCCAGACTTTCAAGTCTATCTCCGCCTATTGTTTTATTATTCAGGTGGGCTGATGCCTGGATGCTGTATCGTAAGGTTTGTTTTCAGACACTGTGCCAAGAGAAAATACATGAAAATTGTGAACATAGTTAAAGATTCATATTTTTGAAAATATTATACGTTTGGCTTGTAACAAAAAAAAAAAAAAAACACGAAAAAAAGCTAGAGCCTTTGTCAGCCATGGCAAACACGCATTTTGGTGCTCCCTTGTAATGTAGAAGCAGCAGTTTGAAGGTGCATTAACAATTTCCATAAAATATTGCTCTCGATATGTGTTAGTAAAATAGACCTCGTATTTTAGCAATTGACAAGTGGGAAGTATTTAAAAAAAAACATGAGAGAGATAGGTATATCCGACGTCGGGTGGAGGTGAAATATTCCTAGACAATAATGGGAAGGGGTGTTTCCAATTAAATATACGAAACTTAACGAAGAATTTGTTTCGAAGCACACTCAAAACAGACAACTTCCCAGGACGAGAAGTCCCATTCCAATTCACGCTCTCTTCTCTTGGGAAAAAAAAAAATGTTTCTCCACTTTTTTTTCACAACGTATAACAAACAAAATGCATGTGGTATAGTGTGGCCACTGAGAGTTAGTGAAAATGTCCATATTGAATAAAATTGATTCGTTACAATGCTGAATTTAGAGATTTTTTGAAATATATATATACAAACCATAAAAATTCTAACAAATGGTCAGGTATCGACCAAACTTTTCAGCAAAAACTCAGAATTTTTGGGGCAATAGCTTTCTTTAAATCTTACGGATGAAGCTCGGTGTTTTTTTTTTTTCCTTGTGTACGTTTACACTATAATTCAGTATTTCTTTATAATTATGCAACAACACATAATCCGATTGACACGAAATTTTTAATGTTTTATTTGCAATGAAATAATTTTTGAAAATTCGACTTCTCAAGGGTCGCAACACCCCCCTTGATTCATATTGAGAAATTTCGCGTGCTGTTAGGGTATTGCATACTTTCTTGGTGTCTTATGACCTCTTTTAGGCTGGAAAATTTTTTGCTCTGTGTCACCCCGCCGAGTAACAGTTATGTTAAGCAAGCATAACTCGTACATTAAACCAATTTAATTATGATCTTGTTGCGTAGTTTAAGTGCCAACTAGTTATTGAAATCGCTACCGGTATATTAATATTTCAGACGTTGGGAGCTGGAGAAAGGCAACTCATTTTGTTTACCAAATCGTATAGGATGAAGGTTGAAGTTACTCTACAATAGTGGCGGCAGTGATGGTAACCTCTTCCAGCGAAATTTCCCTCAATAATTTCCCTTTTGACTAAATTTTTCCCCACACATTCGGAAAAATGTGCTGCCATCTAGCGGGGAAAATACGTAATCAAGTATTTTACAATAGAAATGTATTGCACTGCATTAATTTTTTTTCTAAGAAATTTCCCATTTGGGCAAATTTTAGCCAATTTTTCCCACGAATATGGGAAATTTCCCACGGGTTACCATCACCGAGTGGCGGTTCGGATGTTTTGGAAGGGTTTGTTTCGAAGATTTCCAAAAATATATCGCCATCTATCGGTAACAATATGTAGTGAAGGCCGTAACTATGATTTTTGCCCTCTCACCAATTTAAAATTCGATAATTTTATATAATGGTGTTTTCCGCCTGGGCAATCACCCTCTAGTCCCGGCCCTGAGTACATGTACTATTTACAATTAGTAAAGTATTGCATTGCGATAATTTTTATTTTTCACATTATTTGTGTATCTATGCAGTGTAAAAATGCTCTTTAACGTAAATAATTTGCGCATCGATATCTTAACATCAAGGTTAGAAATTATTTAGGTCCAATGTAGTTGGCAATGGGTCTTTTTTTGCAGATTGTGTGAATATTCATACTCTTATTATTCTAGTTTAAAATATTTATAATTTAATGATGAAGTTCTAGAAATCGCTTAAAGAGGAAGCTCCGACTGAACCTTGACCATATATTACCTGTATTTTACGACACACTTTTTTTTTTAAATCTGTACTTTTTAAAAAATATTTCTTTTCTGATTTAACAAATCTGTTCGAGAAAAAAAGTTCAATGGTATTAAATTGGTGATTTGAAATTTTTGAGAGGTACACTTGCTTCCTTGTTACTGTTACTTCCGAGCTTGGCGCTAGATTAAAAAAACCACCAAATAAAGACCGAGTGCCACTCCTCGCTGACGGTATAGTTTTCGCAGTGGCATCTGCGAGTACATTGATGATGTATAATTTTTTTCGTAATGTCTTATCGTGGTGTAGAGGTTTTTTTTGACAAAAAGTAGTTCTAATTTCACTCATAGCTAGCATTTAACGAACTCATCGCATTGAAATGTGACGCAATTAGTGCCCAGGACTTACAAGGCCTCGGGCGCAAACGGAAATATTGGGGCCCCTTGAATTAGATAAAAGTGTGAAGTTTGTCGGGGTCCCGGGTGCACCCGCCCTTTAATCTGGCTCTAGTCTATACTTAAAAAAACGAATGAATTAAAACCCATGATTAGCTGGCCATTTTAAATAGGGATCCTGCACTTGGGTCCAGTGGCGTCGGAGCCGGGGATGCTCGAGCACTCACGGAAATTTGTAGAAAGGGTCCGAGCACCCACAGAATTGATTCAAAAATCGAAATTTCCTACATGAATCTCAAGACGGGCACCCACAGGTTCGAAACACTTCCGACGCCCCTGCTTGGGTCACGTTCCTACCGTCACACGAGGAGAAACAAAAATGTGCTCACGTGAGAAAACCCATGCACTTTAGCGTCCCCGATCACTGGCCAGTCTCCCGACTCGCCAGACTTTCCTATTAGTTTAACCAGGGGCAGCTCGGTGGCACTGGGTGTGCTCTAGAAGGACGTCAAATCCGAAGTGAAAGGGCAAAAAAAATTTGGAAAAATTATTTGTGCCCGCTGTAGAAGGGGTGAAAAAAAGTTAGGGGAGATGATTTCTGCCCCCAGGTTTCTGATTCTAGTAGGAGCGCCAAATCCGGGGTGAAAGAAATTACAGAAAATTATTTCTGCTCGCTTTAGGAGGGTCGTTATATCCGAAGTGGAAACGCAAAAAAAAAAAAAAAATTATATATATATTTAGGAAAACTTATTTGTGCGGCCGTTAAGTTCGAGGTAAAAGGGCAAAAAAAATTCGACATAAAATATCGTTGTTCCTTTGAACGCATCAAAACGAAGCCGATTGAAACAAAAGTTTTTTTTTAATTAGGGAGGTCGGGGGACCCCAAATATAGGTCCCACTCAGGTAGAGATTTTGTCCCGAGCCGACCCTGAGTGAAACGTGTGTGTGGAAAATTTTAATAAACCGTACATATACACAGCTGAACATCTTTGCGAAGTTTCATGGATCTTTGTTCCAGATACCCGGTGAGTAATGGTAAAGGCTTCTAGACAGTGTCTCTGTCTAGGAGACCTTGGCAAGGTGTGGCCACAACGAGATTCTAAAAAAAGACATCTACATCTTTTTCAAGAAACTAATGAGGAACGTATGTCGGTAATTTAATTTGATTTTTTTTCCAACCGACTTTGAAAAGAAGGGTAGAAAAAACCTCAATATATAAATTCGATCGAAATGAAAATCTGGTAATCCTAGGGAAATTTTCGATTTTAATTTTTTTGTATTAGTTTTCTATAAGAGTTGTAAGAATTTTAATCATCTTAAAGAAAGTCATTTTCTCGACGTTAATCTTGAATAAGAATCAAACAAAACCTATCGAATTTTGCTGCGTATAATCCGCAAACTTCGCTAGTTTCGGGGGGAAAAAAAAGGTACCGTGAGAATAGTCCGCAGCGGTATATAACCCACATGAGAAAATTTCATTTATCAATATAAAATCGCTCACAAGGTGGGGGGGTTGTTTAACACGGTTTTGTAGAGAAAATGTCAATTTTTGTACCGTCATCCACTCAATCTATAAATATTTTAAAAGTATGTTTCTGTTAATAAATTTTTTACCTAATTATAACTAATGAAACCTCTCTCGGAAGAGAAAAAATAAAGCCGTAGATAAGACGCAGCGGCTTATCCGCACTAAAACCACTTCAAAGTTAAGACTCTTCTCGTGCAACTTCGACCCATAATAAGAAATTCATTTCCGACGTTTTGTTTTTATTTCAACGTAATTTTTTCTAAACGTATAATCTACGGACTATACGCTGCAGAATAGGTAGGTTAATTGGGACTTCCATGGAAATAAAGTAGTGTACCTCACATATCCAAAACAAGGAAGGTTGGGGGCAGCGGCAAATCCATTTCGTATAAGAGAAATTTCGGATATGTATCTTCGTGTATTTGAAATGAGGTTTTTGCAGCTGATGAAATATAGAATTAAATGTATGTTATGGTAAATGTGTGTGCGCGCGCGCGCGTTGAATGAGTAAAGCATATCGGTAATACATAATCACCAATCGTTTCTGTAAGTTTGATAAATTTCGCAACATTACCAGCGCGATTATGCGTAATTCCTTTTAGACCCTGTATGCACAAACGTGCGGGTTGATTCTTTTCATTTAAGTTTTTTTTTTTTAAACTTCAGGGATGTTCAGCCCAAACTTCAAGAATTGTGCGTTATCGTTGAAATTAAAGCCGAAGTTCCTGAGGTTAAAAAAAAAAAAAAATCTACAGAGATAAAAACAACCCCTTCCCAATGCGGTCTTAACGCATGGGCTTGCCCGGGAGACTCAAGAATAGAGGGGCCTCACGAAAATGAGATCTAGTTAAAATTTACTAGGTAGGGCCTCGGATAAACCACTTGGCCCGGAAGGCCCATGATGCTCTTAAGACGGCTCTTCCCCAGGGCCGTAGCGTGCTTTCTCGGGGCAGTCTTTTCTTGGAATGTCCTTGAAATGGTTATGCTCAGAAAAAGGAGGAGTTACAAGCCCCCCCCCCCCATTCGGCTCGTTTCAACCACCCAAGTTGTCTCAAGATAGTTACGGACCTGCCCAAGTCAGGTCCCGGTGCTTTAGCTGGTGTTTACCTGCCCCTTCCGTTTCTTAGCACTGGGTCTGAAAGGGATAATTTCAAATTAAGTTCATGAGTCATAAATGTGAAATAAATCATACGGAAATATCACTTTAATCACTTTTATTATCAATTTAGCCTGTACGTGATGCGTGCACTACACGAATTTTACCATAAAACTCAATTAAAATATGTATGAAGAAGATAGATCCTTCGGATGGGTATCCTGCATTAAATGTGTGACGTTTTGCTTTTTTAAGGTTTTTAAATCTATTAATTAAATCAAACAAGTTGGTTTTTATGCTTTTTTATAAGTTAAATAGCAGTAATCCCATTCTAGAAGTAGTTCTTCGTTCCTTAATATCCAACCAAGTGGTGTGCGGGGAAGGGGGGGATGGATCACCACACTAAGAGTCTGATAATATGGTAGAATGAATCTGTCCCGTAAAATACGGGACAGTAATGACTAGCAAAAATTCACTGACACATCACTCTGGATTTTCGCCTGAGGGAGGGGGGGTGCCACTAGGCCTAGGACCAGCCCAGGACTTCTCGTCCACTCTGTATCATGTATATCAGTGATTCCCAACATAGGCGTTAACGCCCCCGGGGATGGTAGAAGCAACTAGTGTAACAGGATTCTATGGGATAGATTGCGTTGGGGAAACTGATAATATAGTTAAAAAAATTTCCTCTTTATTTACCAAAATTTATCTTTGATTTCCTAAAAATTCAAGTAGACTTTCATTGTTAACCTCTTCGCGTACAAGCTGCGGGCGATAAATTTGATGTGTATTAGACGTATAGCCAATTAATGTGTAAGTAATGGCACAGTGCCTTGCTTTTTCTCCCTCAGCTACAAACTTGTTCTCCTCTTCACTTTTATGTGCAGTACATAATGGAAGGATTACATTATATATCGTTATCTCGTTGAGATATCACGATGGTGGTGAGAAAACACACAACTCCGTTTCACATGGTGATACAGTAGTGACTCTCCGCCATTGGCGTTTGTGGACAATATTACGTCCCTGATCGTAAAGAGGTCAAAGACGAAAAAAATGCGAAACGTTCCACTTTGCAGATTATATGGTCCGTAACTGAAAAACAGAATTTTTTTACAAGTTTATGTTAATCACCAAGTACTGCTATCTAGTTTTTGTATCTTGGAAGAAAAGTGACTTGCTTTCGTTATCCGGAAAAAAAATCTCATTTCAATAGAGAAGAAACAATTTTTGATGAAGATGGCAAAAGGTCACTTGGCTTGAAGTGGCTCCTATTTCAAGAACTTGAACTAATCTTCGCTGCAATGCGATTAAATCTTTATCAAAAACAAGAAGAACGCTTTAGTTTCCCAAAGTGGGAAATATCGCCCCCTTTGTGGGTGATGGAAGCTGCGGGTTCACTTGAGTTGGGGCGAAGCTATTCATAGTTTACGAATTTTTTTTGGTCCCATCGCTCCCTCAGCGGGGGGGGGGGGGGGGGGGAAGGGGGTCTGTCTTAAGAGCATCATGGGCCCCGGGCCAAGTGATTTTTCTGAGGCCCTACCAGGCGAATTCTCGGAATTCTCAACCAGATCTCATTTTTGTGAGGCCCCCTCTTATCTTGCCCGTGCCTTAACAGGGCACGTTGGGAATCACTGCTCTAGTTGATAATTTGAAGTAAATGCTTAGATCTCTAAGTTGGGGCCGTTTAAGCAGTGGCATATCCAGACATTTTGTTCCGGGGGAGACCAGTGATAGAACAATAGATTTGGCCATCTTTTTTTGGTCATTTTCTCACATTTCGGGGAGACCAGACCTCCAAGTCCAACCTCAATACGCTCTTGTGTTCAAGTATTACGTCAGGAAATTTTTAGCAATTTTTGACCCCTCCCCTTCAGTGCCGTCTTGACGTATGGGCCTAACAAAAATGATCTCGTTGAAATTCTCAAGAATTTGGCCCATGGTGCTCTTAAGACGGCCCTGCTTCCCCTTGTCAGCAAAAGTAAGCAAAATTTCTTCAGCACTGTCCCACCACCTCCTAACGCATATTGGTGGGGGTCAGAAACACGCCGTTTAGGAGCTCGTTCGCCTCCCCCAGACGAAAAATATTTTCAAAAAATTAAAATTCCGAAAGGAAATACCTTTATATGTTATTATAATCGATTTCAGTAATTTCAATGCTATTTGAAGGATAAGAACTCAAAATTTCTCTAAGAAATTCATTGCGCCCCACCCCTTCTAGCCATATATGGTATACCCGCGGACCAAATGTGACCCGGAAGGTTATCTGATGTGGCTTGCCCCCAAACCCAATTTTGTGAAAATGAACTAAGCGGCACATTTATAGATCGCTTAAATGACTCGGGGACACAGTTCCAGAACACTTAAACGATCCGTGGCACATTTAAAGATCCCTTGAGTGACATGGGGCACAATTTTCGAGCACTTAAGCTGCCCCCCAGTAAGGTTCTACATTTCACTCAAGTTATCCGCGCAACATTCCCAAATTTCTTAAGTGATCCGTGGCACAATTACGAATCACTTAGTGATGCGTTGCACAGTTCCAGGGCACTTACGCGGTGAACACATTTCCACACTTGAAGGATCCGTGAAACATTTAGATATGGTTGACGCGGCTCTGTAAGGGATTTATCATTAGGGAGAATGTTATTTCAGATGCCCACAAAGTAGCGAAAGATTTTTCTCGTTTTTGGAGCACCGAAGTAAGATTTCCATATACTCATAAAGGGTGGTTGATGGAGTAAGCATCATCGAAACCTCCCCCCCCCCCCAATCGATGTTGACTTAATACGTTGGCTGACCATATTTTTTCGCGAGAAATACGGAACATCGCCAAAAGTGAACAATGCTGCTAAGTATTGCGTAAATTACGGAGAAATCGCAACGGCGGGAAACGAAGCATTACTGCAAATTGCATTGGATTCAACGAAATAAAACGTTCACCAAGGCAAATGTGGAAGATTAATGTTATTAGTAGTTGTAATTGTCATAATATAATTTATGAGTTCAAAAATATTTTTAATCTTTGACTTCAATAAAGAATAAACATCCAAGAAGGCGTGTCGTGAAAAAGTCGGGACGGAAGAAAAAGAAAGAAAACCGGGACTGTCTCGGAAATACTTGAATTACCCCTTTTCGAAATCTGGCAACAACGTGGAAAGTGTAACAGGTGAGAAAAAGGAATTGCTGAACATTTTTTCCATATACCTCTGACAATAGAGTTCGGTGAATAGTCCTGTAACATTAACGTAGATGAAATGTTTACGAAAATTACCTTACTGTCCTTCGAAATAGTCACCTCCCATTACTATGCACCACTGATATCTCCTAATACATGTCCTGGAAAATTTGCAAGAAGTCTTCTTTTGGGGTGGAGTTCAAAAGCCTCGTCACGTTTCGTTGGATGTCAGGAATATCGTCAAATCTCTTTCCTTTAAAAACGAGTTTGAGTCGTGGCAATAGGAAGAAGTCTGGAGGATTGAGATCTGGCGAGTACGGTGGATGTTCAATTTTCACCACCCCCCTTTTTTTTGCCAGGAACTGTTTGACGATATTGGCTGTGTGAGGGCGAGCATTGTCGTGAACAAGAAACCATGAACCTTGTTATGCGTACTGAGGTCGTACCCTGGGTAGACGTTTCATGAAACGGGTCAAAATTTCAATGTAACTTGCAGCATTCATCGTCGTTCCCTCAGGTAAAAATTCCTTGTGGATAATAATGCTTTGACTATCAAAAAAGGTGATTACCATCGTTTTGATGCGTGGTTTTTCTGCTCTGACCTTTTTCCGACGAGGTGATGCAGGAGAACGCCATTCCAGGCTTTGCCGTTTCGTTTCAGGGTCGTACCCGAGACAAAACAGAACTTTAAATTGATCTTTTGTTCGTTCATTTTCCTGTTCTCAGTTAAGAACCAACGCACTAAAGCCGGGTTTTCGTAGGAATAGGTTTGTTTCGCAGCGTGAACCGAATTAGACTATTTCGCGCCGACAGAAACGAGTTACATAATCACGCTACGCGTTTTTGTTTTCCTAGCGAGGCGCATCAGATCAGGGCGGCTATATAAAGTATATGGCTTTGGCATCAGCTACTCTGTCGTCTGCATGCTCCGGTTTGAAGGGAAGGAAAAGAAAACGCACAAGAGTGAAGAGAATATCGGCAAAACGCACGACGCATTTGACTCCTCCAGGAGCAGTCAGCCAATAACGCCCAACGTAAAGCACTGTCGTGAGCCGTATTGCGCTCTGTAGGAAAACAGTCCTGCTGCTTTTCTTACTGGTGAGTGGACGGCGTGTCGCGCTGGGCGAATCACGTTGCGCGAGGCACAGGAAACCTGCTCCTAGGAAAACCCGGCTTAAACAAGTACTTTGTAAAACAAGTCTTTCACGGAACACAAACGACTCTCAACTGAACAACGGTGGCGGCAGATGGTCAACACCTGCCGCTACGCATGTTGTGCAGCGTTTTTCTTCGCCAGTGTTGCCAGATCGGCTGTTCTGACTTCATTCACCGAACTTTATTGTCAGAGGTTGTAGAAAATTAACCATTAAAATAATTTAATTGGCAAAACAAAAATGCAACTCGATTTCTTCTTTTTTAAATCAAGAAAGTGGCAACACTATTGTCTCCTAATCCACGAACTGGAACTGTTTACTTTTTTCTTTTGTTTACACGTTTTTCTTCCCCCCCCCCCTTCCTTTCGGCGCCCTCACCACGGAAATTGCTGCGGTCAGTGAGAATTTATCTCCGGAACACAAATAACGATGACTTTAGGTCGTGAGTTTTATTAAATTCGAAGGGCGCCCCCCGAGTGTCTCGTTATCAAAATGCCGGCGAGGAACCGACCTCACTCGGCGAGAAGAGCCCAAATGAGAGCGCCAACAAAGCCGCCGGCGGTTCATGTTGAAAACAAACCACTGTGAGTTGTTTTATATTACATTTTTAAAAAAAATAAATTTTGAGATTGTTAATGTGCACCACGTAGTGTTCATATGTTTGAAGTTATTCACATAGAATGTAATATTTGAAACGAAAAGAAATATTGATATGACATTGTACATAGTGGGGGGGGGGCATTCAAGTATTATGTCAGCATCAATGGGGGGGGGGTGGGTTTGGATAATGCTTATGTCATCAACAACCCTTAATGAACATATGAAATATTCTTAATGGCATCTTACTTGGTGCGCCAAAACTGAGAAAAACCTTTCGATAGTTTGTGGGCACTTCAAGTAACATTCCCCCCTATCGATAAGTGCCTCACTTAAGTGATCTCTGAATGTGTCTGGGCCGCTTAAGTGCTCTGGGACTGTGCTGCAGATCACTTAAATAATCTGAGAATGTGCCGCGGTTATGCTGAGTGATGTAGAACCGCACTGGGGGCCACTTAAGTGCTCTAAAACTATGTCACTTAAGTGATCTCTAAATGTGTCTGGGCCGCTTAAGTGCTCTGGGACCTTGCCGCAGATCACTAATAATCAGATAATAATCTGAGAATGTGCCGCAGGTAAGTTGAGTGATGTAGAACTGCACTGGGGGCCACTAAAAAAATGTCACTCAAGGGATCTCTAAATGTGTCCCCTGTTGACTTAAGTGATCTGAAAATTTTCCACGGGCCGCTTAAATGTTCCGGAATTGTACCACGGGACACTTAAGTGATGTGCAAATGTGTTCATTTTTGCAAAATTAGGTTTGAGGATGGCAGGCCGCATCAGATAACCACCAGGGTCTTATTTGGTCTGCGAGCCAAGTGCGATTTATTATAAGGCTTAGAGGGTGGGTCGCAATGAATTTATTAAAGATAAATTTTTTGATTTCATAGCCTTCAAATAACATTGAAATTAACAGAAATTGATTATAACAACGTGTGATGGTATTTTCTTCCGAAATTTCAATTAGAAAATATTTTTCCGCATTAAAATACATTTTTTGATCGTCTCTGGGGGGGGGGGGGGGCGTGTACGTCTCTGATTCCACTAATATGCGTTAGGATTCAGAGGGGCAGAGCTGATGACGAAATTTTGCTGAAAAGTGGGGGGGGGGGTCAAAAATGGCTAAAAATTTGCTTACATAATACTTGAACAGTCCCATATTAGGTCTATGAATCCAGAGTATACAGTAGGGGGAGTTCTTGATACTTTTTCAGCCTTGACACAAAGTCAGCTTTGCGACACTTCGTTTTTACGAAATTAGCAAATCAGTAATGCAATAAGTGAATTTATAACATGACTAATAAGATTCGTACAAGTTTTCTTCACTCAATACTATGGGTGAAGACCCATAGCTTAAAAGTCTGTCGCTGTGTTAGCGGATTCGAACAACCCGTCGCAGAAGCTCCTGCGAATCAAGTTTTGATAGTGACCCATAGCTCAAGAATCTCTGGCTGTAAGTGGATTTGTGCAATCAAACTCGGAAGTCCTCCCCCTGAATCAAGTTTGGGCCGTGACTCGGAGCATAAGAGTCTTTCACTGTGTTGTTAGAACGACCCATCTCAGAAGCTCCTGCAAATCAAGTTTGGGCTGTGACCGGGGACTTGAGAGTCCCTTGCTGTGTTAGTGGATTCGAACAACCGACCCATTGAAAGCACCTGCAAATAAAGTTTTGATCATGACTCATAGTTTGAGAATCCCTAGCTGCAAGTAGATTTGTGTGGGACCCATCTCGCAAGTCCCTTTGAATCAAGTTTGGGCCATGGCCCATAGCTCAAGAGTCGTTATAGATGTTAGCACTGAAAAATCAAATGCAACACTCAGACTGTTAGGTACACACAGTTAAACTTTCTCCACAATTCACTACTTAGTAAATCACCCATAGATGGTGATAGACCTGAGTTGCGCTAGGTTTGAAAAAAAAGAAAGCTTAAGAGTTTGTGTTAGTGGATTTGTATGACCCATCTTGGAAGTCCCCCGTGAATCAAGTCTTGGTCAGCACCCAGAGTTTGAGGATCCGTGGCCGCGAGTGGATTTTTATGACTCATCTCTAAAGCCCCTGCAAATCAAGTTTTTGTCGGGACCTATATCTCGAGAAAGCACTTCTATATGTCCTCGTAGGTTTCAATAAAGTAAATTGTGTCAAACGTTTCAGGGTTGTCTTAACGTTGAAGATCCTGTGGGCCAAGTAATATCTGCGAGTACTTCATATGATGAAATTTTAATAGTTTTTTCCTCTTCGTTTCTTGTATTCCAGAGAACCAATCATGGAAGTACCGCCGACCATCCAGCCGTGGTCTCCTTCTCCGTACACAGCTTTCAAAGCCTTGTTATCTGCTCGATTGTGTGCAGCAGTTTGGAGTAACATTTCTGATTGTGACGAAGTTTTCAATTACTGGGAACCCGTGAGTATATATATTGTTTGTTATGGGGCGTCTGTGCATATACAGTTGAACTCCCATTATAATAAACTTTACGGGACAAGAAATTTGATTTTTTCATATACAAAGGTTGGGTGGCATGTACTTCAAATACTCTTTAGAAAATCGTCAAATGTTTCACCATGAAACCATTTGTTTATTTTCCACTGTGCTTGCTTTCTCCAACTGGATTATACTGCCTTCTTGGTCCGCTAGGGCTTAGAACCTGCTTAGTGAAATAATATTAATAAAGGGAGGGGTTGGCGTTATATGAAAAAATTGCATTTTCTTTCTGATTTAATCAAATGCGGTTGCATCAAGTTGAAAATAACAGCTCGTGAACCTAGTCCCTGCTATAATTTATTGATTCATAAATATTGCAATGCATTTGCATTACAGTAAGCCCTAGCGTTTCTTATTCATTTCTTTTTATTATTTACTAGCTATAATACCTGGCGCTGCCCGATTTTTCTTGAATTGCTGGGAGGAAGGGTTCCCCAAGTGTTTTAATGTTATTCCCTAAGGTGGCCCGAACTTCAAAAGGTTAGGAAACACTGGTTTACTGTATTTTTTTTTTTCAGTTACTTGCATAATGACGTTAACTTTCTGGTTTTTTTTTTCATTTTCGGTAGACACATTTTTTACTGTATGGCTCTGGATTTCAAACTTGGGAATACTCGCCACTTTATGCAATCAGGTCCTACGCATACCTGTTGCTGTATGCTGTGCCCGGATTCATCTACAGCACTTTCTTGCAGTCAAATAAGGTGAGAAAGAAAATTGTTCTTTTTTTATTGCGATTATGAATAAGAATGGTTAGGAAGAGAGAAGGGGGGGGGGGGTGAAAGAGGGGGTACACCCATTGTGTGATGAACCACTGTAAAGGTATGTGCATGTCTGAATGCTGAATGTGCCTTCAATAACCTAATTCAGTCATATTCTGTAGGAATTTTTTGGATGTGCCTGCGTTTGCTCACACTAAAATCATGATTATTCTTTCAACATTAACCCTGTGGCGAAAGAATTATTATAAGGTGATGTAAAAAAATAATGGGTTTGCCACCAGAGCGAAGAATACCTGAAAGATGTAAAAAAATAATGGGTTTGCCACCAGAGCGAAGAATACTTGAAAAGGGGAAGAGGTAAAGGAAATGGCTAGGAATGACAAAAGTACAAAAAAAAAAAAAATAATAATTTTTTGGCGCAAGCTTAGTGGGATTAACAAGATTATAAAAAATCACATTTGTTAGTTCATTGCATAAGGGAGATTCTCACAAGATAAAACACTTGCAATTTACAACAAAAATCAAAACACCAAATGGTCATGTCAGAATTTTTTTTGGATGGCGAAATTGACATTTAACAACAAAATGTTGGCTCTGCATTAAATTAAAAAAAAACAATGAGGTACCTCATAAATTGTGCGTTCTTGTGAAAGTAATTTCTTTTGCATGATGAGCCGGCGATCCTGGTTGTCAGTTCGTACGTCGGTCAGCGCTTCGATGATTACCATTGGAATATACTTGAGTGTGTGTATCAGGAACTATACTTTTACGATTTTTATAAACACAATCTTATATTTGCGTGTCATGATTCATTCGATTTTTAGGAGGCCTCACAAGGAGGACCTCATTCGTACAGTGTCACCTCTTGAATCCGCTCATTCTGGGCGCCCGGTTTCTCTCCGCACTTTCACACCTTGGCGATCACGAGCTCGCCAAGTGTACATGAGTGAGCTGGCCGCTGGTGTACGTGAGTGTCCTTATGTACAGTAGCGGTCACTGTAACCGGTGCTTTCTGGTTCTTACCGTGTCTGTACAAAGGACCTGGCTTTGAATTAGCGACGATAGTGCGCCCTGAGTTGGTAGACGGTTGGCAACCCCTATTTGCTGGGGGGACATGCCGTCTCGTGGATTGTTGAACGTTCAACAGCGATGCATATAGTTGAATGACGTTGTGTGCCGACAAAAGGTACCACTCATTCTCTGTAGCGACCACACACATATTCTTGGGGGAGGTATACGAGTCAATTTTGCGATCGGGGTCGAGTACGAAATAAAAAAATGCAAATTCATGCCTGTGATGGCATGACAAACCCTAGATTCATAAACATGCATGGGAGATACACTATTCATAAAGATTCGTCTCTCTGACGAACATATTATATTGATGATTTTTGTTTTATAGAATACAAGGAGCAATAAAACACACTTTAAATCTGAAAAGTTGTTTATTAATCATTAATTTTCTGAAATGAAAATGAACACAATAGTTATTCTGAGCAATCGACACATAATAAACTGAAGTGATTCATACACATGAATTTTTTACATTAGGTACAACAGAACCTTGTCATTCGCCGTAATTTTTGTAATCGCAGAAGGCACAAATTTTTTTCCGAGATTTACAGGGTTGTGTTTGATCAGTGGAAGAAGTTTCACTAAGAACTTCTGCAATTTTCCCCAGTTTCTGCAATCGCAACACTATTCATAAAAATTCGTCTGTGGGACAACCTACTCACTGTAACTCCATTAGCACCAGTGCACTCTGACATGCCACAGGCGCAATACTAATTATTGAACGATCTAGGAAGGTACTTTTAGAAGTTCATCTTTCTATATCTTTCACTTAAAAAGTTAGAAGTGTTTACGTATTTTGCGCGGTCTGTTGTGAGACGAATGCTTATGAATCTAGGGTTAATACATTAAATAATAATAATAATTGTATTGAACAGGCGGTTTTGAATGTAAATTAATGTGAAAAGTTGAGTAGAATTTAGTAAAATTTGGAATTAACCAAATTTGAAACACACCAAGCTCTGCCCAGTGGCATACGTTCCGGGGAGGAGAAACTTAGTGGCCTAGAGCGGCAAGTTCAAAGTGGGCAGAAAACCCACAAATCTACCTCTACATAGAGAGCAGGGGGGGGGGGGAGCAGGTTAGTGAGTGACCAGACAAATGACTAAGTTTCCAAGCACGTGAGTGAGCAAAACCGTGTGCAAGCACATCAGTGAGCAAACGAGTAATGTACAGCAGTGTTTCTCTATAATTTGGGCTGCAGTCCGGTACTGAACCCTGACAGCATCAATACTGAGCTGCAAGTGATTAGTCGTTTCATTTTCCCCATTCATTTTCCTTTAGTTGAGTGTTTGACCAGCCGCAGGCTTCCAAAGTTACTGACCTGGAGGATGTGCAAGCATGTAAATGATCAAAAGAGTGACCTAGGGGGTGTTCAATCATGTGAATGAGCAAAAAGAATGACCTAGAGGTTGTGTGAATGACCAAAAGCGTGGCCTAAAGAGCAAGCAAACAGGTCAGGGCACAACAAAAAGAGTGGCCTAGAGAGTGTATGAACACATCAGTGAGTAGAAGAGTGACCTAAAGCATGTGCAACCATGTGAATAGCCAAAAGGGTGACCTAAAGAGTGTGAGCATGGGAATGACCAAAAAGTATGCAAGCCTGTGAATGACCAAAAGAATGACCTAGAGAGAGTTCAAACATGGGAGTGATCAAAACAGTGCGCAAGCATTTGAATGACCAAAAGAGTGACCTAGAGAATGTATGAGCATAAGGCTGACAAAGAGAGTACACAAGCATGTTCGTGACCAAAACAGTGATTTAGAGAGACAAGTTTATTTACAGAAGTGGGGCCAAGCATGTTATTGCATACAGCGGTAAATTCAGGGAATGAGTGGCCAAGAAAATTTGGAATGGATATAGCGCAGCAAAATTTATGTAGCCCACAGGCAACAAAACCGTAAATCCACTCTGGTTCTGTCGTGTAGTAGTATTGAGTACTCAGATATTAACCCCTCTTTTTTAAATTTCAGGTACTGGTATTCTACTTCACGAGATGCCTCTTGGGTTTCGTCAGCGCATCTTGTGAAGTCTATTTTTATAGGTAGGTAGCTTTTGTATTTAATACTCTTCAAAAAAGTGTGTGTATGTGTGTTTTTTTTGTCCGTCTTCTCAATGTTCAACCTCCTATCTTATAAACTTAGTTTATTGAAAGTACTACAATTATTGAGTCGACATGCATCTTTGCGTTAATTAAATGCGTGATTTTCTACTTTTCTTGTCCATACATAAGTGTTGTTTTGCAACTCACTGTGCTTCATGGGAGGGATGTGCAACAGTAGTTGATTTGTTTGTCATCAGGGGCGTCTGAAGTGTTTCAAACTTTTGGGTGCTTGTATTGATCATTATGTTAGACATTTTGATTTATGAATCAATTCAGCAGTTGCTCAGAATCCATGCCATAAATTATCATTGGTGCTCAAACACCCGCATCTCAGACACAGCTGTTTGTTTGAATCCTATTCTTTGCTCTCTGCTTTGTTAAGTTTTTCAGTATAACAAATGTCAAAATGAAGATTGTTTGAGAACTGTGGTTTAACTGAAGTAAACATTTTTCGAAAGTCATTTCAGAAGCTGAGAAATTGGCATCGTGGTTTGACAGTTTCGTTTAGAATAAAATGTAGGTGTTATTGTGGCTATAGTATCATGATGAAAGGAAAGTTCTGGGCCGAGAAGCCATCGTCCAATAGAATTTAGCCACAGTTCCAATTCCATCATACCATGATTCCTGCCACGAGTTTTTCTTTCATAAGTTATGTGTAGGCTTGACAACTTATGATGAAAAAAGTTTAAGTAGTGCATAGTCAAAATTGAGTTTCTCTCGGTATATGAACAATACATGGGCGATGCTTCGAGTCCTGGGGCAGTGGTTCCCAAACTTTTTTGAATCACGAACTCCCCCACCCCCCCCACCCCCCCACCCTTTTGACATGAATGAATGAACACCAGAACTTTGCCACTGGACTTATCCCGTTGCCAAGATTCCTTCCAGCCCAGCTTCGTGGCAGAGTCTGGAACACTCCCCTTTTGACAAGAAATTTATAGGCGACCTTCCCTACACAAATTGACCATATGGCCTATTTTTCCAGGATTGATTTATTTTTAGTAGGAAAGTGATGAATTAGTAGCATGTGTAGAGTATTGAATAGATACTGTATATACATGCTATACTATCAATCATAAGTAGATACAGGCTCTCTTCGAACAGGAGGGATGGGTTGTATTGTGAACAGCAGGGGGTGGATTTTTCTACATCCACATTCCTGTCTATGCTAATAATACAAATATTTTGGGGAATTGGGGGATGGTCATCCCTTCTGCCCGCTGCGCCCCCTTCTCTGCATCCGCCTATGCTATCAATTCAATTTTGTGCTCACGTAAGTTTATTTTGTCTCTCACAATCTCAGTAATGCATTGTATGCATATATACACAACTGCTAATTCGTCTGATTCTAAGACCACTTATAACATACACCTCCTGTTATTACATACACTTCTCAATTACCAAGGGTATATATTGTAACCAAACTTAACTGTATATATATAAATATGCATATTTCTAACTTATTTATCTTTTCCTCCAGGTGCATTTGCCAGCGATTTGGAGGCCACGTTGGCAGACTGACTCTTTTGTTTCTGCTGTTTGGCTCGGGAATGTTCATCTCCAGTACCGCTTTCTTGCCAAGCACCTTTTCCATGTATCTCAGTATGGTTGCATTAGGCGCTTGGTTTGTTATGGAAAAAGAAGTAAGTTATGCTTCACACATTCATAGCTCAAGAAATTTAGTTTTGTGAATGTGTAATATGTACTTTATTCCCCCTGCATGCCAGCTAATATAGGGGGGGGGATGCGGTATTTTTTGGATAAAGTGTTTGATTTTGTATTCTGGAGTGGGTGAGACATGTGGCTAGATATACTTCTGCGAGTCCTGGCCAGGAGTTGTTGGAGCCCGAAGCACTTTTTTAAACAGATTTTTTTAAATTGTTGCAGTAAGTCTGCCACATGGATTTTCTTTTTATTGTTGCCCAAGTCTGCCGATTTCATGTCAAACTATAGGATTTCAATTCAATTATTTAGACGTTGCTGTTTATCATGAAATGAGTAAACTAAATAAGGTTTTCACAGCCATCGTCAATCAAAAGAGGTTTTCCTAGAGCAAACATCAGTCAGTCATTGATGAGGGGCTTGTTCTCCCCCCCCCCTTGATGATTTCTCCAGACTAATTGTTGGCAAAAGGAGTAGGAGCAGGGGTTGTGCACAGGATCGACCTTTGGAGGGGTGCACAAAAATGTTCTCTCTTAAAAATTTTGTGTGACCATCCTTTAAAAAGCATTTCAATTAGCAGAAATTAGTTAATATAGCGTATAAAGGGTATTTTCTTTCGATATTTTAATTTTTTCATTACAGTAAAACCTTGATAAGTCATCATCTCAAGTTATCGTAAAATTGCCACGGCTTAAGCGGAGCGACGACTTAAGAGGAGTTCCGTCAGTTTTAATGTGCAATGTTATGAAAATCATATAAATTTAAAGTTATATGACATTTATTAAAGTATGAATCAAAATATTAATATTAATAAAATTTATAGATTGTGAAAGAAAAAATAATAGAAATTTTTTATGTTTTTTATCTCTTATTACTTAAATTATCGTGGTGAAATGTACTGTGTACATTTATACTTGTAATTTTTAATTTAGACTAACAGAGCAATTGTTTGAATGAGTAGCTTTTCTTCATAATAGAAACTCTCTATTGCACATTAATTTTACATAAATCAAATTTAAAATTTTAGTGCTTTAATTCTTCATCAGTAGTTCATGATACATCTACAAAGTAATCTCGAACACTTTTGACTTTGTGGAGGGGCCCTGGGCAGGGAAAAGTAAACAGAAGACCTCAACTTGGGAAAGAATGTCTAATTTCTTTCAACGAAGATATTTTGTTTAAATTTCAAGCCCTAAATTAGTAGAGTCCATGCACTTTCTATGATTATTTATTATCCGTGCCCGCGCGTTGCACTTTGACTTTAACTTGATTAATTTGATTCTTTGATTTACGTAATTTTTGATTTCCTTTATGTAATCTTTGACATATCAATAAATTTTGGTTTTGCCGGAGATGCTCTGCCTCCCCCCCCCCCTCTGGCAAGAGGGAGGTGAAGTGCTTATGTTGCTTCTTGCGAAAGAGCTTGGGTGTCTCGCGTTTTGTCCAGTTTCTCCAATGAAGCCCAGGCAAAAGTGAGATCTAGCTTGAACAGTCCCCAACTTCCCGAAAACCTTAAGGCAAATGAACTTCCCCAGCGTAACTTTCGTTACTTAAACTGTTCCGTTTGGGTATATAGGATTTTATGGTGACTTTTAAGCATATGGCAATGCTGTTACCAAGCTCTTTTTTTAATGGGAGCCATAAAAATAGTCTGTTCCTCTTTCTAAAACTTTTTCATAGTGACGACTTAACCGCAATTAGCGACGAGTAAACGAGGGTTTAATAACATTGTATGAGAGCCGGAAGTGTCTAAAGAAAAATGACAACTTATCAGGGTGACGACTTAACGAGGTTTTACTGTATTAATTTTTTCCGAATTTTTGATCGGCTTGGGGGGAAGGCATGCATCCTCTGTGCCCCTCCCTGCATATGCCTCTGAGTAGAAGCATACACAGGGGTGGGATTTTAGGGGAATGGACACATGCCTTCCCCCAAGGTGACCAAAAATTATAAAAAAAGTTAAATATTTTCATAAAAAAATTGAAATATCAAATGAAAATATCTTTTACATGTTATTTTTAGTCTATTTCTGTTAATTTAAATGCTTTTTTGAAGGTTGGCCACTCAAAATTTCTCTGCAAAAAATTCCTTATACCCGCCCCCACTCTCCCCTAAAGGTTGATCCTGCATATGCCTCTTATCAGGATGGGAATCTTCGACAAAACTTAAGATGTGGAAATAAATCTAGAAAGAAATGGAAAACTTTTCAAAGCAAAATTTTACTGCAGATGCCACTTATATGGAATTGCCACCTTTCAGGAACAAAATTAACTTTCATCAGACAAATTATATCTTTCCTTTTTTTTTTTTTTCCTGAAAATAAAAATTTCTCGTAAGACACCTCCTGACTATGTCTAATGCTAGCATTCGGAAAATGTTGAAAAGAAAATGAATTTGTATCGATGATGGTCCTCTTTCTTTCCTCCCCAAGAAACCCTCTTTTGATAGACAAAAGAAAATTTTATTTTGAGAGAAAGAATGGTAACGAATAACTTCTTTACTTTGTGGAATTTTCATTTTGTGACCGAAACGGGATATATCTCATACATGTGGCTCTAACGGTGAAGGGGATAAGGATTTTTTATCTCCACTACACCACATTTGCAATGATATCTTATTAAAATGCATTATTTTGATGATGATGATGATGTTACTGTTTTTCTTCTCAGATTGTGGTTTTAGCAACAGCAGCTAGTACGATTCTTGGATGGCCATTTGCTATAGCTCTAAGGTGAGATGATTGTTGAATTTTCATTTTGGTTTGCAAAGGAGTCCCGTTTAAAAAAAAAACAAAAACATACAACCAAAAAGTTCTTAATGCTTTTGAGTTTTAGAAAGATGCTTTAAAAAAAATCACATTTTGTTAGTCCTCACTAAGAAACCATCCCTATTAATATTTTCCCAATGTATTTTTCATTGCATAATGCCATGACGATAGAGATCGGGATCTTGTACGGAAAGAAGTTACGTGCCTGCTGCACGTGTGGGTCATTTGTGAAGAATTTCCCACAAAGGAAGCGTTAATAGAGGTTGGCACAAGGTCTGGATATTTACAGTGAATAGTCACGAAGGGGGTCCCCCCCCCCCCAAAAGCTACTACAAGGAATGAAACCTTTTTCAAAGTGGCCCTACTCTGCCGTTGTTAGAACATCTCAGAGAAATTTTTTTGAATTATATGTGCAGGTTAGCGTAGTACTTAGAACATGTGCCACAGCACAAAAAAAATGGGAGCCAACATTTGTTAATTGTGATGGGTGTAGTGCTCTATACTAATAATTACAGCCAAATTCACAGACAGAAATTCATCGAATGGACAACTCATTGCCTGGGAAGATTCACAGACAAACAATCTATCGACAACAGTTTGATATGAGTGAATGAATTATCAAGTGAGTGAACCAGTGAATGAATAAGTAAATGAGGGAGTGAGCAAATGAGTCCCCAAGTGAAGAAATACCAGGGGATGAGCAAGTAAGCAAGCAAGGGAACTAATGAAGTCACTCATTCTATCATCAACTCACTAAGTTGCTCACTCTGTTACACACTCAATCACCCACCTGGTTGCTCACTCAGTCACACACAATCACTAGGTTGTTCATTTACTTACAAGGTTTCTCATTCTGTCATTCAATAAATCACTTGGTCTACCGCTTCATCACTTACTATGACGCTCACTCACTAGGTCTCCCACTCACCTCTATGATTCTGATAATCAAAATGCCAACTTTTTTGACTTCACAAATCAGTAACAAAAATGAAGCCAAGTCCAATGCTTTGACTAATTATTGGTGGTAAAGGTGAAAAAGATGGGGGGGGGTGTGTCATTTTATAGTAAAAATGTTCTTCATTTTTGTAAAAGTGATCTGTCTTTTTATGAAAAGTAAGGAATTTTGTAGGAAGCAAAACAATCTAGTCGATTTTGTACTTCAGATTTATTTTTGTTAATTTTTATATTGTGAAGAGTCTGGAAATGAACCTAAAGTTTGCCGGAGAAACCCCTGGAAGAGCCTATATGGAAAAGGATGGCATTCACTCCTAACCTTTGAACTGTGATATTAGAAATATATCTTTCCACAAACACAGATTTTTTTCCCCTCTAATATCCTCGACTAAGCCCATCATCCAAAAAATTAAAAGAAAAAAAATTAATGTAATCTGTCATCCAATGAAGCGTTTTAAATTAGGTTTACTATGTGGGCATGGGTTTCCCCAGGAAAACTAAACCAGCTGCAGCCACATTGACTCTGCGTAATACCATACAAGATTTGGGATGCATCTTAAGTCCCTTTGATTTTTCAACTCAAAATGGATTCTGACAAGCAATCAATATGTTGCATCTATCGTTCCGTCCATATTACATAGAAGCTCAGAGCAAATCACTCAAGGACAGCCCATGTGGCACCAGGGCTGCAACTAGGGTGGGGGGGGGCAGGTCTCGTGCCCCAGGCACTGGACCAGAGTTGCACAAAGTTTGTTCTCAAACCTCTCCTTCAACATTGCTAGAGGGCGCCAAAATGCTCACTTGCCCTGGGTGACCAAGCATCTAGTTGCGGCCCTGTGTGGCACACATAGTGTAAACCCACCTTTTTCATTTTATTTGAAGTCAAGTATTCATTGAAATGATTATTTACATAAATTTTCATTGGTTTTCAATTTGATTGATGATAACGATTATTGATATTTATAAGTTTTCCAGCTGCTC
This sequence comes from Pholcus phalangioides, assembly GCF_987345545.1. Lineage (NCBI taxonomy): Eukaryota > Metazoa > Arthropoda > Arachnida > Araneae > Pholcidae > Pholcus > Pholcus phalangioides. The sequence goes on along the minus strand of NW_028301613.1, from coordinate 3,288,303 downwards.
TCGACATTGTGTTTTTGAAGAAAAGTTTTCCATTGTTCATGAGGTGGAGTTTGATCTCCTTGGGTCTCATTTTGGTGAGTTTTTCCCCCTCTTATTGCTTTTTCTTGGTAAATTCAAACTTGGTGTTATAACAATGTTTTTTAACATTGCATAAATGATTTTAATCGAATGTTAGAGTGAGTTTAATCGTCATCCAAGCCAAAAACGCCAAACCTGATCTTAGCATTCGGATGAATAGGCCTACACTCAAACCTCTGTTTAAGGGGCCACTCTGAATAAGGGACACCTGTATTTGAGGAACGGATATCCAGATCTTTGGGTAAGAACTAATTTACCTCTGAATAAAGGACACTCTATTTGAAGGATAAGAAATCTGGTCCTGTGGGTGTCTCTTATTGAAAAAGGTGGAACTGTATCAAGTTACTGAGTACATCAGTAACCTGATACATACAAGATTCGGGATGCATCTTGAGTCTCTTTGATTTCAATATTCGAAATATCCTTAAAGTCTTCGTAAACCCAGTTTGAAGACGTGCGGGGTAGTCCAGTGGTTAAGATATCTGACTCTCATCCTGACGACCCGGGTTCTTATCCCAGAATGACCAACCACGCTACTCCTGTACAAATACGGAAATGAAACGATTTTCCAATATTCCAAATATACTTGAAGTCTTTCCTAAACCCACTTTACAACCCATTTGAGTAAAAGGTGTTGAAACTATGGGTACTCTCTGTAGTGACCCAACAAGCAACTACTCCCCCACTGCACTTTATTCAAATAGCACAAAAACCAGCACTTGCTTCTCTTAATTGAAAAAAAAAACAAAAAAAGGTGAGATTTTTAGCTCTAAGGCATTCAGTACCAGTTCCAACAAGGCAAGCAATATGGCTCCGAGCACCATTTATCTCACCAATATACAGACTTTTTGAATAGGAACAGAGGGTGTGCATAGTGAAGGGGGGAAGGTGCTCCATCTCTATTCTCCCTTGTGTACCTCTGCTTCTTTTAGTATCTGCCTTTGGAGGGAGAAATTATTGAGTTAAGGCACCAAAACCATTCCATTATCTGCCAGGGCTCTGAGGGAGAATAACATCTGTTTCCCTGATTCTAATCTTTCCATATGTAATTATTTTACCAGGAGAACCTCTCTCTCTCTCTCCTCCACTCACAAAGCTCTATGCCCTTGGACATTGTGTCAGTTGCCCCACTACAAGGTTTGTTCAAAAAGTATCTGACCATAATTTTTCAAGCGTAAACCAATGAAACTATGGAAGATGTGGTTTGGTGCATGTATATAGGCAATCCTAGTGTGCATACTTGAATTTTTTCCTACCTGTAGAAGCTGCCAGTCACAGGCAGATGAATGAGGAAGTATAATTGAGAGGTATCACACTTTAGTTTTTGACGAAATAGCAGGCAAAACTTGAACAATGCTACTGCATTAAGTTTTGTGGGAAGATTGGTGATTCCCAAGTGGAAATAACCCGCAAGATTCAATGAACCTTTGGAGATGAAGAAATTTGTACTGCACAGATAAAGGAGCAACACAACCACTCAAAGATGGGCAAACATTGATGGGGAGTGGAGCTTGTTCTGGTAGGCTCTCAATATCCAGAAATTAGATCATTATTGACCAAATGAGGACTCTGGTGATGCAGGATCATCAAATCCTGATCAGAGGACTTTCAGGCGAGGTGAGCATTAGCATTGGATCCTCTCATTTCCTTTTGATTGATGATTTGGTCTTCAAAAGATGCAATATCACGCTAACCGTCAAAAGAGTTGTAATATCACGCTAATCAAAGCAGGCCCGTCATTTGGGGGGGGGGCGTTGCCCCCTGGCTTTTGAAAAAATGCACTAAAAATGGTATATATATACACAAATATATACATACATACATTGAGTACGTGTTCTTTGCCCCCCCCCCCCTCCCCCACGGAAAAAGTTGAAATGATGGCCCTGAGAGAATCAGTCATGTTAACTACTTCACCAAACACCAACTCTGGCCATGTCGCTATGTTGCAATTTACTGCCATTAGTGAGATGGGATGGAAGTGAAGGCGCTGTCTATCGGTGGTCGCCTTGAGTTCATTAGGGAAAATATCTTATCTATATCCTCCCTTGGGTTTGAACCCGGGACCCTGACAACAACCTTCACGATGGTAGACGAGCATCTTACCACCATGCCACTCGGGCAAGTCATGTTAACAGTCTTCTATGACTCCAATGGCACAGTTCATTACGAGTATGCAGTGCATCATCAAGGAGTACTACCAAGAGGTTCTGCATCACAATTTGCAGCTCTATCACGATCAATGCAGTAGTATTGTTAAAATTTTCCTTACCATTTGTCAAAAACAAAAATGTGATATGGCATTCACTTACACTTTCTTACTCATTAGTGGCCTACCGGCGATTGGCAGCTTCTGCCGGTAGAAAAAAAAATTCAATCGTGCACAGTAGGATTGCTTACATACATGCACCAAACCACATTTCCTTAGTTTCATTAGTTCATGCATGAAAAATTATGGTCGGATACTTTTTGAACAAACCATGCTTTGTTAAGGCTTTGATCATTTGGATCTTTATGATGAATCTTTCTGTCCAACATTGATAATTAGTAGATTCATATATCACTTTAGTATAAGTTGGGTTTTAGTTGTTTTTTTTCGGCAATACTTAACATAAATGAATATTTACAGATTCCCTCTGTGATGATCGATACACATTACTTTGGAAAGTTTGTAATGGCTCCCCTGAATATCATATTATACAATGTTTTTACTTCCCATGGACCAGATCTTTATGGTAAGAGAAGTGATTTCTTTTGCTAATGTTCCACTGAATTCTATTCGTGTTAATTACCGCAATGAACATTTCAAAATTCTGCATCATCATTATTATTTTTTGCTATATACTGCTTATGTGACATGAGAATCTGCGTCAATTAATAATCGAGTAAAATGTGTCTCTTGAATCGCCATGCTGAGAAGTTTTCTCATCTTGTAGGGACAGAGCCTTGGACATTCTATTTCATGAATGGATTCCTCAATTTCAATGTCTGCTTTGTTGCTGCTTTGCTATCGCTTCCTGTTGTTGTGAGTGTGTTTTTCTTTTCCTTATTTAAAAAAAAAAAATTACTGATCTTGTCATTTTTTTAGAAACAACTTCTGCAGATGCTTTAGATTTTTTTTTTATATGTATGCGTTAGTTCCATGTTTCTATACCAATTTTCGTCAGTATTCTTTTATTGAGTTGTTTTATTTTAGGTTTTCTGCTCGCTCTTCCTGAAAGAAAAAGTGCCAAGTTCTTATATGCTTCCATTACTGCCATTATACCTGTGGATAATTATATTCTTCATACAAGCCCATAAAGTGAGTTCCTCTATATACAAATTCATTGGCTCTTTATTTTAATTCTTCAGCTGATTTCCATGGCCACAGGATATGGGTGCACCCTTTCTTAGAACTTCCTGACTTATGATCGCCTGGATCACGGGCCACTTTTGACATCTTAATGAGGCTAGCAGGCTACTTAGCTTTATTACGTTTCCAAACAGCTTGGCAAACCATTTGGTGAAGACTCCTGTCCTATAGTTATAACCAAAAATATTATGACAACTGGTAATGAAATTTTGTGGAAACCGTTCAATCTGACCAAATAAAATTAGTAGAAATAAAAAAATTATGCTATTCTCAACTTCATTGGCAATGGCAAACTCAATGGTATTATTAAAATTGGGCCATCATGAGGATCTGCAAAAATGACAGAACAACAAATGGCAGCTCATCCTCATCTGGAATCATAACTTTGGGGAATTTGTCTACTACTTTACCACACACACACACAGCTCGGGAAATCATGTGTTGAAGACTCATATATATGAAGGGCATATATCGCCATACAACAATTTTGAACCAGTGGAAATGAAGGCGTCATCTATCGGTGGTTCCCTCAGGCTTGGTAGGTAAAGAACTCATTTCTGATGTTGTTCCCTGGATTCAAACCCGTGGACCATGACAGTAACCATCATGGTCAAAAACGAGCGAGCATCTTACCACTGTACCACTTGGGCTGGGAATTTGTCTGACAACAGCACATTGAAAGTGCAATTTTGTTGATTGATGCCAACAGTGATTTCCGAGTTATGCATGTGTTCAAGGAGGAATAGATTTTCTTTCACTCTGAATTCACTTATTGTGCAATATCATTATTCATCTATAATGAAACGGGTTTTGGGTACTGTGCAAGTATGTTATTACATTCTTCGTGGTAAGAGATACTTATAATTTTGCACTATTAATAACTCTTCTGCAATGTGTTTAACAATGTGATATTTTTCTGCGTCGCAGCCAACCTAGACATGGTTATGTTACACTTCATGAAACATTTCCCCACATTCAACCAGATGGGTGTTTGTAATTCGGAAAGCAGCTGTAGATCAAGATTTTGAACGAATAACTGATCAACCTTACATATATTAATCCATGCGGTACAAATCTCAATAAAATTGATAAAAGGTTTCCAGCATTTGAATAAGATGATATACATTTAATGATTTACATTTTTTTAATCCTCTAATTATACTCAGAGCCTTATTATGAATTTATTATGAATTTTTTTATAGGAAGAAAGGTTTCTTTTCCCGATGTATCCACTCATCTGTTTGACCGCATCAATCACCTTGGATTCTGTACAGGTATGTGAAGTTACCCGATCCATATGAAAGAGTAATTTTAATGAAATGACTGTTCCAGTGACCTGAGAAGTCAAAAAAATCAATAAAGTCTAGGAAATATGCGAAAATTTGATAGAAGTTGGGGGGGGGGGGGTTCTCAGGGGAAAAAACCTTGGAAGGTTAAGCTTTTGAATTACAGTAGACTCTTGATAATCTGGTCATGTGCTAGTTCCTAGACCCATCAGTAATCCAGCGTTTTTGGGCAGGTTTTCTTCAAGCATTAGGAAAACAACGCTGTCTTTGCACAGAAGTTTGTGTTCCTTAAATGGGGTTTTTCAAGTAACTTACAGTATTCCGGCACATCCCGCTCTGATACATGCCAGATCAGCGAGTCTCTACCGTAATTTTTTTTTCTTGAAGTTGTGGTCACGAAAAGTCAGAGAAATGCTCAAGCAGATTTTGCTGGGGATTGTGGATGAATTTATCATCATTTTAATGAAAAGGAAATTTTAAATGAAATGACATGTAATTTTTTACTTAAGGAGGCAAAAAAAAATTGTAAATGTATGAGTGTGAAAGTTGTAATGCATATGTAAGCTCTGATACACTAGGGCAGTAATTCCCAAGTGCAAGGAGGGGGGAGACTGGACTGGAGACCTATTGTTAGGGAACTGCGGTAACCAAAGCAAACATTCAAGGTTGAGGCCCACGTACCATTGTTGTGCCTAATGGTTTTTGTTTTGCCCATTTTGGGCATTCGCCCTGCTCTTATTAATGTTTAAAGTAGTTCATCTTTCAAGCCGGCTCTTGTTTGGTATATAGTAGAGTCCTGATAATCTGAGTTGAACAGGATTGGGACCATCTCAGATTATTGAAAACTCGGATCATCCAAAAAGTAATAGTAAATGACATAATAAGTGGAGAGAGAAGACCCCTTTCTCACCTGTTTTGTCCTTAACTATGTGATTCATTACACTACTACAACCTGTTTTCTTAAAGGAGGCTGTGTGTGTGTGTCAGGATCCAGTCCTGGTGCAACATTCCGTTTGCATACCTGGATTACTTTTAGTGTTTCCCAACATTGATTCAAACGGATGACAACATTGAAAGACAATCTTTTCCCACTTAAATCATTTATTAACAATATACATTTTCTAAACTTGTTAAGATGTTTTTAGGATTAAACAATGTAACAAACAAACAAAGCTTTCCTTAAAGCGTTAACATTAGAAAATATCACAGAATGCTATTGAAATGTTCTCATCGAATTTGCCCCCCCTCAAAATTTCATTGGCAGAGTTCTCACAACTTCTATAATGGAAGAACAGTCCATGAGTCAGAATCAGCTCCTGATGGCACAAGTTCAGCAAGAATCTGCACTAGCAAGTCCAGGAAGGACACAAACATGTCCTGAAGTCCATCAGTAATGTTCCATCCTTGATGAGAGGGCGTCCCCTCGTACTTTCACATGTAGACGACTGGGCGATTAGAGAGACAACCACCAGGAGAATTATGAAATTAACATAATATTTTAAAAAACAATATCTCATTTGCATATTTATACGGAATAAAATACTATTACGTAACCTTGATGTATGAAAATTGGCAACACAACATGTAAACATTGGAGACCTGGCTAGGGTCTACATTGAAAATCGCATGAAGTTATTGACCGCATAGTGGTCCATGGCCCACTGATCGCATGAAGGTAAAATATTGCATTTTTATGTATAATCATTTTTGCAAAACATTTACAATTCAAATTAATATTGCACAATTTTACTAAGTTTGATCACGACTCTGCGGGGTCTCCACCACTGATCTGTTGGACCCTATGATCGGGAGAGGAAGGTAACAGAACGAGTCTCCAGAATCCCCCACATAGGTGTTTACGGAATTTAGATGGAGTATCGGCAGCCCAACCTCTGGTCCCGTTCTTGCCCGATAGCCGGGAGACCCCCAACTGCCAGAACTTAGCTGGCCCGAGCTGGAATGCCAGTAGATACCTTGGGTGATTTCCAGTAGCCGAGCAGTCCCTGGTTTCTAAACTAGAAATTAAATGGAAAAATGTGGAATTTGTAAAGGATCCCAGGTCATCATATGACACTGAAAACTTGATATGATTTTTTTTTTCTTTTTTCACATTATAAACTTACTACAGAAGGGCCTGTAAAAAATTCTTATACCAAAGACTCCAGGGTAAGGATCATGATATCACTACCCCCCCCCCCCCCCACAGAGACTGTATATACAAAATTTGGCGAGCATTGGTCTAAAATTGTAGATTTGCATAGAGAACATACAGATGGATTCTCACAGAAAATCAATTTTACATACACAGGGTGTAACTAAACTGATGGTCAGAACTGTAAGAGGTGATAGAATTTGCCAAAACAAACAATTTTCACCTTACAATGTGGGGTCAGAAAACAAGTCGGGCACCTGCATGGTGAAAATGAACATAGTAAAGATGAATAATGATGAACAAAAAAATCTTTATTATCAAAAACTTTACAATAATTGCTGCAGCGACCACCGGCTGAAATACAGGCGGCACATCCGTGACAGAGTGAATAGTGTAAACGTTGGGAGATCCTTGGCATTTCACAAACGTCTGCAGTTGCGATGCTAATTCTGGCAACAAGGTCCTCTGGTGATTCAATGCCGTAATCAATGTAAAAGACTCTTTTTAGCTTGTCTCCAGAGAAAAAAAATCTAGGCAGGACAGATTGGGAGATTTGGAAGATAAAGCACACAACAGGCCCACTGCGGCCAATCCATCTGTTCGGAAAGGCAATGCCCCAGGTAGTTCCGCATAGTCCTGAGGAAATGTACTGGTGCTGTGCCGTGTGTCTGTGTGTCTTTGTATGAGGAACACATGTCTCCAAGAGTTACCTGTGCAAAAATTATAATGTTCTCTGATCGGGTACCCCCTCCCCCATCTGGGAATCACTCCTGGTAAAGTCTTACAGCCTCTACAGCATTGCTATTTGCAGCCCAGTAAATAAGGCGTATATCAGCCTTCTCGCATTAAAATATTTCTGCATCTCTGTTGAGTGTGCATGTGTGTTTGTTTGTTTGTTTAGCTGAATGACAGATTCTGTGATATGTGACACGAGAGAAAGCGCTCTCTTGTGGTTCGCTGCTTGCTTTGCGATCCCACATTGTATAATCAAAGTTATTTGCTTTTGCAAGTTCTATCACTCCTTACTGTTCCGCTCATCAGTTTAGTTACACCACTGTCGTGGTGGTCAGAGTGACGGACTCATAATGCGAGGACCCGGGTTTGAACCCCACCAGTGCTACAGTGGTGGTCGGCTGAAATTGGTTTTTTCTGGTTTTTGAGGTGCGAATACGAGCCAATCTCCTTGTTAAAAAGTCTCGCCACAGAGAGCAATAGGCCTACAATGGTAAAAATATTGAATCACTACACTTCATTTACAATTTGAAATATAGATGGCAGATAAAAAAATCCACATACTACACTATGTACGCACTGAGACTGTTAGGTACACACACTCGCATCTCTAGCACAACTCAATCGGCAGTAAATTGTACATGGCAATACACCATAGTTGTGCTCGGTTTGAAAGAAAGTAAGTTTAGTTATACCCTGTATATAGGTTAGAAATCTCAGATTAGTATATCAATGCTAGTGAAAGTGATTGTTTCTTCAGTCATTAGCATTGATTTTTGTTTCCCTTCCTTTGCAGAGATTGGTATCCTGCGTTTTTAACAAAGCAGTTGTGGATTATCTCCAATCAACAAACTGGATTGGTTTAGGATTCTGTTGTATTTACACCTTGTTGTGCATATCCCGCACAGTTATGACTTACAGAGGTAAGAGATGTCTCTGTATTTTTTAACTTATATATAACAAAATTTTTTGAAAATGCTCACATATTTGATAATTTACCCAGCATTCAATATTATCACTTTGAAGAAAAAAAAAACCGAATGATGTACAGGCAAATTAATAATTTAATATGCTGTAAATTTCTTAAAACATTTCAACATTCATATGGGTGTCATTTTCGTAGGAAAAATGTAACCATTATCATGCTTATATGGGATCCAGAAAATTGGATCTTTATATCCTACTTCGACCAGAAATGTAGGGGGGCGGGGAACCAAATGGCATATAGCCCAGGGTGGCATGGTCAGAGGAGGTGGGAGATTTCAGTGATTAGTGGTCAAGAACATCTAATTAAAATGGGAGAAAGCTGGCAAATTTTGAATAGGTTGCAGGTGTCGCAGGCATAAATCAGCCTCTGACTTTGGTTGGTTAACAAATCTTAACTCCCGGGTTCTTCATTGAAGAATTATGTCTGTATGAGTCAAACAATTTGGTCAAAACTGAAGTGGGATACCTACTTTGCCATACACTAACTCTGGTCATACGTCGCCATATGGCAATTTCCAACCAGTGGAGTTGAGTAGGAAATGAAGGCTCCATCTATCGGTGGTCATCCCAGTCTCGGTAGGTAAAGGCCGAACACATACTGGGGAGTCGAACAAAGAGAGCGATTTCAAAAGAGAAAATACATCGATGCTCATCTCGATGTCCCCACACATACTGACGATGCAGAGGAGAGCGAAAATGACCGCAGGCGTTTTGAAGGGTAAAGAAGAAAAGCCTTTGAGCGGGAAACGTGACATCTCGCCAACTAGTAACCCTACCAGCCTGTTCATGCCAAATCAATCAGTTTGGCAATATTGGAGGATTCCAATAAACCAGCGGTTCTCAACCAGTGCTCTGCAGAGCCCTTAGGGCCCCGTGTGAACTCCCAGGGGCTCCGCGGCCACTCAAGGAAAATAAATAAAAACAACCCAGTAAATTTGAAAAAAATAATTATTTATATTTTTGAATAATAAAAATAAGTAAGAAACTTTGATGAATAAATAAAAAATATTCGTCTGGGGCTGCCATAGAAATTACGTACCAGAAAGGGCTCAGAGGGTCAAAAAATGTTGAAAAGCGCTGCAATAAACGCGTTAATCCTCAAAATACGACAAGTTATGATATATGTTTTTAATGACTTCTTGTATAAAATCGTTGTTTCGAATATTATTGCATAATATGTGCATAAAGATTTAAATAATTATATTTCAATCAAGATAGAGAGACAACAGAATTAGTTAGACACTGAATAAAAATACATGCCTATAATCCACAGAAGCCAATTTCGATATTTTCTAAACAAAATATCACAGTTAATGAGATGAAGTTATCCATACACCTCGATGATGAAACCGTAATTTTTTTATGGCCAGCGTATCATTATGAAAATGGTTGTTATTAGCGATACATGTATACATGGTCGCTAATCACAAATTGCCAGTGTGGATCCATTATTTATGACACCCCATAATTATAGATTCCTCCTATAAGCAGGGCCGTCTTGAGAGCATCATGGGCCCAAGGACCAAATGATTTTTCTGAGGCCCTACCAGGCAAATTCTCGAAAATCTCAACTACATCTCACTTTTGTGAATCCTTTTTTATCTTGAGGTCCCCCCCGGGCCGTGCCCTGGTGGGCTCATGCTTTAAGATGGCACTGCTTTTGTCTGGCATTTCTGTGCATTAACCAATTTCAATGAACGCACGGATGATGCAATAAACTGGTTTCGATTTTTTAAGAAATACAGAGATATGTATTGTGTGTGAGATGTTCATTATTTGTATCAGAAAAAAATCTTGTGCCTCTTTCATAACACACGGCATTCCAATTCAAATTCACGGAAATAATAGATATTCAGTACAATAAAATAAAAGAGAAAAAACAGAAACCATGTTTCGACAATGTTTATCCGTTTTCCTAAAAACGGGTTCTCAATCTCAAACATTTTCCACCTGCGCCGTTTCCCTTATGAAGAGTCATTCGCGTACGCAAAGGGGGGAGGGGTGCTTCTGAAAATACACTAAAAATGGTATACATACATACAAATATATATATAGTAGGGGGCTCTGCCCCCCTGTCGCCTTTGGTGACCAACCTCCCCCTTTTCTCATCACAACATATCTTGTTTATTTCGTCCCACTTCATCAGCTACTATGGAAAGGGACATGTGAAAGCACCAGATTACTGAAGAAGCGAATTTTATAATAAAACAACAAAAAACAAATGTGATTCATCAAGTACCCCCAGAAAACTTGCCCATCAGGGTCCCGATGGGTCAAATGGGTCCCGAATATGCTAGAGTTAAATGAATATTTGACCTAAAATCGTAACCGATTTCCGTCACTCAAAAAACGTCACTCACTTCCGTAACATAAAATCGTCACTAATTTCGGTTGTTTAGAAACAGGCCCTTTTCGAGTTTGTGATTTTATATTATAGAGTAGATATACATACATTGAGTTCATGTGTGTGTTCTCTTTGCCTTCCCCCCTCCCCTGGAAAACGTTGAAATGACGTTACTGGAAAAATCTCTACAAATTTTCGTTCAAATTCTAAGAACATGTTCAGTATTGAGCAGAAAATTAGTGTCGACCAGCAATTCTCAACCTTTTTTTCTGAGTCTTGGAGCCCTTTTTAGTATATAATTTCTACGATGGAGCCCCGTACGCTACGTTTTTTTTTTTCATTTGGTCATAAAATTTACTGATTAACTTTACTTTAATTGAGTGAACGTGGAGCACTGGTTGAGAACCACTGGTATAGACAGTACATAGATAAAGTTTTCTTTCTAAAAGATTTTTGATGTGTTTGTGGGGAGGACAGGGTTTTTCCGCCCCAGCGACTGGATAATGATTTATAGTGGTATATAACTGGTTTTCCAGTTTCCGACAGAAATTTGCCACCCTATACATTTTGCAGCCCAGGGCAAAGGCGTGGGCATGAAAAAACATGATTCTCTCTCTAATGTTCTTTGGCCAGATTCGAACCTGTGGACCTTGACGGTAACTTTCATAGTGGAAGACGAGCATATTACCACTATGCCACTCGGGCATCTTAAGTGGGATACCTGGTCAGCCTGGTGGTTTTATTTTTTTTTCAGTGCCCATAGGGTGTCAAAACGCATTAAACCAGGGGTTCTCAACCTGTGAGCCATGGCACCCTCGTATGCCTCCAACCTTTGTCAGGGGCATCACAGAGCGGTGATCCTGACAAAGGTTTTCTGAAAATATTCTTTGTTAAACAGTTCTAGAAAGCCTGTGGAGCTCATGGATAAGTCTTGAATATGGAAAAGGAGCACAGCAGGTGGAAAAATGTTGAGAACCCCTGCATTAAACAATCCACAGGTTTTCTTTGTTATTTGCCTCTATCATTGGTTTAATATTTATTGTGCTAGAGTAAATAATAAATAATAGTATCAGGCATAAAGATTATTATTTCTTCATAAGAAATCATCATGTATTTGATGTAGGAAATGCAATGTGAGAAGGAAATATTGAATTACATTTGTGAGCTTGACGCAATCGCCATATTAGTGTATCTGCCGCACTTATCCAGGATAAAATTGTACCATCTATTGTATTATGAAAACCAATGTTATTTGAAAATGATTACTCAATGTTCACAATCATAGGTGCCACAAGCCTCCAAAATTACGTTCGTATAAACTCAAGTGCCTCGATAAATATGCTAAGTATATAAATTTTTTTTATATAAGATACCTTTTCTTTACCTCAAAGAAGCAAAGTTTGCATCTGTGGACTGACTATACGCTGCCACAAAATGCTCACATTTGGGACAATGCACTTCATTATTCACAAGATTTTGAATCGCTATCATTGTAAGCACTTGCTACTCAAACTAGACTTAGCGTTGCAATGACGAAAAAAACCTCAAATGGAAACCTAAAGAATCATGATCAAATTCAGCATTATCAACCAGGAATGACTTGAACTCACCTGCTGCCTGGGTGCAAAAACCTCGTGTGCCACACCTAGCAACAACCCTGATGGGAGGCTGAAAGGACTTTAATCTCTGGTATAAACCTAATTTTTGACCAACAGAATTGTATTTGACCTTTGCTTTGTCTTGCTTTTAAACAAACTGACCTATTTTTTTGTCCAGAGTTTTGTTTTGTTGTTGGCCTAAGCAATTTGATCCGGGCCAAGAAAGGTATTCCAGAAGAATAGCGTCATTACACACACAACATGATAAATGTCTTGGCTGATATTTTCCTTCATCCCAATGAGGGAAATTGCGATCCAAAAGGGGTATCACCAGTTATCACATCATCGTTCTCAATTATGCCAAACTTTTTCCACATTAAAACTCTCATTGATGAGTCATTATATTTTCTTTTTCCTCCTTTTGTGGTTGAAGTTTTTATTTAATCTGAAACCTCCAACATAGAGTTGAACTTTTGTAACACCAAAATACCTACTCCAAAAGATTCCCTAGGCTGAAACTAGAGTGTTAAGGGGAGCAACTAGAATTCTTTCTTTGCCTTTGCTTGACCATTCCTGAGGCACGAAAATGCACAATTGCCCTTTCTCCATTCTTGTTTCTGGTATTACAGCCCCAGTCCCCACTTCTGTCTGTTCCCTCTAATTTTCTCAACATCTTCGTTGTCAAGGTATATGGCGCGAAAGAGCGACAGCAAAGTTGCCTTGTTAATTTTATATTATTCAAAATTTGAAACATTTATATGTCTAAATGAAAGCCTAGTCTACTATCCCTGCCGCTGTGGTAGTCGAGTGGATATAGTGACGGACTTGCGAGGACCCGGGTTCGAACCCCACAGTGGTGGTCGGCTGAAGTTGGTTTTCTGTGGTTCCCAACTTCAAGGCACGAATGTGAGCCGATCTCCCCGTTAAAAAGTCTCGCCGCAGAGAGCAACAGGCCTACGACGTTACAAATATTCAATCATTACTCTTCACTCACAATTTGAAGTATAGATGGCAGCACTGAAATATCATATGCAACACTAGCTACACACTCAGACTGTTAGGTATACACACTCACTTTGTTCCAGACTCTGCCACGAAGCTGGGCTGGAAGAGATCTCGGCAACGGGATAAGTCCGGTGGCAGAGACCCTGGCGTTCATTCAGTCTACTACCCCTTACAGAATGCCACCTGAGTGCAACGCACCCCCCGTACCCTTGTTTAAGCCAATTTTGTTGCCAGCAAATGTAAAAACACACAAATTTTTGTCGTATCCATCATGTATCATTACTTCCTGAATAAACCCTCGTATTCCAGATTTGAATCTTTGATTCTGTTGTGGTTCGGAAAAAGGGATTAATGATCAAATTTTTTGCTAAGTATAACTGATATACGGTTTAAATTTCCTTCACCTATATAGATAGTTGAGGTTTTATTTTCTTCCAGCTTATCATGCACCCGTGGAGACTTTTATTGAATTGAGCAAGCTTTCATTAGATGAGGACGTTCATCCTTTGCCATCTGACTATCCAGTGAACTTGTGTATGGGAAAAGAGTGGTATCGATTCCCGTCCAGTTTCTTCCTGCCGCCAAAGTATGTATTTCAAGATAATAAGATAAAATAGTTTTATTTGATCAGTTGAAACACAGACACAAAACATTTTGGGGCTCAGCTATCTTGTGAGTCCCGAAAAATAATAATTGTTACATGTTTGTGTGTATAAATAATGAGAGGAAAAAAGGAAAGAGAAAAAGAAATCCCCACACACACACATATATATATATGGGGTGATTATAAAAAAACTATCCCGACATATGGGCCCCTAACTATCATACGATTCACAGAAACTGAATGAAATTTTGGCATAAAGTATTTTGAGGTATGCGCTCAAGAATGATATGGAAAACAACAGTGTCACTCTAACAGTTACGGTTACAATGAGAAAATTTCGAAAATATCAAATGGCAACACCAAGTTTTTTGTATTGGAATGCGATCTCCATACTGAAAAACACTAAATAGCGTTGGAATGGCACCTGCAGCACGAAAATCCCCGGAGCTAGGCAAGGAAAAAGTAAAAAGGACTTTGCCGTGCACTAGAGCATTAATGTTCGTTTCATTCGTCACACCGTTTCTTCGATCCCAGCCTGATTAGTCCTCCACAAGGTCATGTGGAAAATTTGTGAAACACAATAAAATGCTTTATTTTATGCTGCTTCTCTGTCCTTATTGGTTGTCCTCACTTTTAGCCTCTCTACCGCCGGTGATTTTCATGCTACAGTTGCCGTTCGAACGCTATTTAGGGTTTTTCACAATGGAGATCACATTCCAATACAAAAAACTTGGTGTTGCCATTTGATATTTTCGAAATTTTCTCACTGTAACCGTAACTGTTAGAGTGACACTGTTGTTTTCCATATCATTCTTGAGCGCATACCTCAAAATACTTTATGCCAAAATTTCATTCAGTTTCTGTGAATCGCATGATAGTTAGGGGCCCATATGTCGGGATAGTTTTTTTATAATCACCCTGTATATATATACACACTGGGTGATTATAATTAAAGTTCCCATACTCTGAGTAGTTTTTTCTCAAAAACTGCTCATCCGAATACAGCGAAATTTTCAGGATATTTTAATCAGACTGTGGGGGAGAGAGATTTATGAAATGAAAGAAAATAGTTCAATTTTGACCACCAGGGGTAAAAGTGGCACTTTTTATTTAATTTTACTTTTTCTCATGGACCATATAGCGTATATATATACCACGTTTCAATGGGATACGTCTTCCAGAACGGGTGATGCATAGGTCGGAGTAATGTAAGTATACTGAAACTACTCGACCTAGGTAGCATCCATTCTGGTGGACATATTCCATCCAAACTTGGTATATAAGCTATATGGATCATGGGAAAATGTAAAACACAATAAAAAGTGGACAAAATTGAACTATTTTTTGATTGCATAAATCTCTCTCCCAGGGTCTCATTAAGATATCCTAAAAAATTTGGCTGTATTCAGATGAACAGTTTTTGAGAAAACACTACTCAGAGTATGGGAACTTTAATTATAATCCCCTGTATATAATATAAAGGAATAAGTGGTAACAAGAATGGAGTTGATAGAGTTAAAAATATCAGCATTTAGCGATGTATGCAAGATCAAAAGTAGATGTGACTCCTTTTTCACTCACTCACACAGAAGCTGTGATACAGTGACACCTCGGCTTACAAATTTTTCAGCTAACAAAGATTTTGTTGTGCTATTTTTCTGCCTCTGCTAACAAATGTGGATTTGACTAATTAGCATTTTCGTTGATGTGGATGCACGTGCTAACATAAAATAGATGCTTTAAGCCTCAATTTAACCGATATCTACCTCGGAATATTTTTCTAGATGTACATTCATTTCTTTCTTTCTGAAATTTATTGAACCCTTTGGTGTAAAGTGAAAGATTCAGCTAATACAATATGCATTAAAAAAAAAAGGAACCTATGTTTTTTCAGAAACCTATGAGGAGATCACGTTTCGGCTAACGAACGTGATTCCAGGACAAATCATCTTCGTTAGCTGAGGTATCACTGTATATTACAATATCGAATAGACAATTTAAATTTTCTTGAGTTAACAACCATGACTTTATTATCAGTGCAGTTTTATTATTTTTATTTATTAGTACAATGTGTTTTATTAGTGTTGACATATATGCATTGATACACAATGTGTCACCACAATCAAATCACATTAATCACAAGCATATCAACACCAGGATTGAATTAAATTAATGCTTGATATTGGAGTGAGTTTACATTTACAGAATACTTATTATTTACACATTGTTCCACGTAATCTTGACACAAGTCTATTTTTTCCCTTCACCATTCAAGGCTTGAATGATTCCACTGCTGACACAAAATTGTTCCAGGTAATCTTGACACAAGAGTCCTTGAAATTAGTAAAAGCACAAAATGATTCAATTCAGGACATCACTAATTTATTTTCTAAATAACTATTTACACCGGCAACAGCAGCAAAAATGCCATAAAGCAGAGAGCTTCGTGAAAATGGCTTCTCTGACACACAAGAGATCACGTATTCAACTCAACTACTCATCAGTTTCACTTTGGCAACGCTTTTATGCAGGTGAAGAAAAGTTCCAGTAATTTCTCCACCATTCCTGCGAGATCTCATTCTTTCCACAAATTTGTTTTTGCCCTATGATGTCGCCAAACTCATCGAGTTTGTTGCCAATTTGGCGAGATTTACAGAGGAATGTGTTAATTTTCATTTTTACATAAGATAATGACTATTTTCAAGCAAAAAATGGCATAATAAATGATAAATAAGAACTATTTATAAAATTTTCATAACAATATTGATTAGTGTAAGGGTGACAAGTGAGCGAAGAAAGAGATGATTTACCGGGAGTTGTAACTTTTACATTCTGTGATCTTACATCAACTCTCAGAATACTGTATTGTCCCTCTTCACAACTCCACTCACTGTAGGCTCCTTGACCAGCATGCCAAGACCGTTTCTATACTCCAGTTATTTCGCCAGGTACTTCACCAACTGGTGAGATGGTGCTCATTGACCTACTTCGTATCAGTATGCATATGTTTAGTGTCCAAAATCTGACCAGTTCTTGTATTTGGTCTAGTTATTAATCTGAAATTCGTAGGAATCTACACTACTTTGGGTTTTGAATGACCAATGTGCTAAATGGCCAGACTTTTGACATTGCTCCATGGAATACACACATTGGCACATGTAAGTGTAATTGGTTGATTGGTATCCGATTTGCTTATAAATTGTTCGTGCTGAATGAATGACATTGATTATATGCAAATTTGATTATGCTGATTTGTTTTATTCTCAACGAATAAAATATCATAAGCAATATGTGTTAAGCACTATCGTGGTCATCATTTTCAGATCATAATTTGATGATTACAAATATAATTATGTAGTGGTGTAGTTACTGAAAATTATTATGTCATTTAAAGTTATTTATCTATTAAAGCTGGCATTTGCAATTCCTGAAGTCAGAATTTCGAGGACAGTTGCCAAAACCATATTCAAATTTTCTGAATGCCACAAAGACCATTCCTTCTGCCATGAATGACAAAAATCTCGAAGAGCCATCCAGATATGTGAGAAATATTCTTTATATATATTTCTAACAAATTTATTAGGATGATAATTTGGTAAATACAGTGGATCTTCCCTTTTGGAGGTCCACCCTTAGAACTTTCCCCTTCTTAGTCCACTTTCTTTCCACAATCCCAACTTTTACTAATACTCAAGATTTCTCATTTAAAGTGCTTTCCCGCATGCAATGTTTTTTTATGACTCTATTGTGAAAATTTCTATACGCGGGATTCACTGTAATACAGCTCAATATTTGCTTAAAGTTTGACAATAAATAGGACTCGAAGCAAAAACCAGTATTCAAATGGGATGGACATTCAACTGAATTCTGGAAGAGAGAGTTTAACCATTAGCTTTAGACAGTGGTTCATTTAGATGGGGGCTTAGCAAGATATACCCCAGGCCGCAAGTTCAAAAGGCCGGCAAATTTGAGGAATGATTGGCCAAAAACATTAGTATAATGGGAGAAGGGCGGAAAAATTTGTATAACATTGAAAAAATCTGCCTCTGCTCAGAGCTACAGGCTAGGTCAATGAGTGACAAAAAAAAGTGACCTTGAGAGCAGTGCCGTCTTAACGCATGGGCCCACCCGGGCACGGCCCGGGGGCCTCAGGAGAAGAGGGGCCTCACAAAAAGGAGATTCGGTTGAAATTTTCTAGAATTTACGAGGTAGGGCCTCATTAAAACCAATTGGCCCGGGGGCCCATGATGCTCTTAAGACGGCCCTGCTTGAGAGTTTGCATGTGAATGAACAAAAGAGTGACCTAGAGAATGAGGGACGAGATAGGTGAGTGACCTAGAGCATGTGCAAGCATGTGAATGAACAAAAGAGTGACCTAGAGAGTGTGAGAGCATGTGAATGACCAAAAAGAGTGATCTAGGGAGTGTGAAAGCATGCCAATATCTAAAACAGTGATATAGAGCGCATGCAAGCATGTGATGACAGAAAGGATGACCTAGAGCATGTATAAACGATCAAAAGAGTGTCCCAGCAAAGAACCATGTCAGTGAGCAACTGAAAAAGTGATCTAGAGAGTGTTCAAGCATGTGCGTGACCGAAATAGTTTGCAAGCGTGTGTGTGAATGACTAAAAGAGTGACTTATAGAGTGTGTGAGCAATGACGAAAAGAGTGACTCAGAAACATGGGTATACTTGCAGGAGTGGAGGGAGGCCAAGTGGGCTATAGCATACGGGGCAAATTTGAGAAAGAGATAGCCAAGAAAATTAGACTAGAATGGGAGAAGGGTGGTAAAACCATAAATGCGCCTCTGTCTTTGGACTAGAATTATATCAGTTGTGAAGATTGAATCAATGACGTAAAATTTTCTTGGAGGGCAAATGCAGTGGTACCTTGGCCTAAAAGATTCTTTCTGGAATGTTAGGATTTTGTATCTCAAATTTAACTTTCCTGTGCAGAGTGTTTAAAGAAAAAAAGATGGGTCAAACTTTACAAGGTGTTAGTACACACCAAACCAAACATTTATTGTCATAGTTTATTTGGGTTCGGAAATCAAACATAATGGCACTACAGGGCACTTACTCATTGGGAAGTGGGCCTCTCTGTAAACCTAAAAGAATCATTCTGGCTGTGATTTTACAGTTTAAAAAGATGACCACGTGTGTAAAATTCCCCCAAATCAAAAGAGGAACCCATCGCCAGAGTTTCTTCTGCTGCTGGAGAAGTGTGCATCATGCTTCGTCTGTTTGAGGGAGTTTGTTAATTCCTCTACCACTGCTATGAGATGTACATTTGGGTTGATGATTGCTCTTTCAAGTCGCTTTTATAATTATTGTTTATTGAATGTCATTTTGTAACTTCTAAGCCATTCTTGTATTTTCGCTTGAATTCATCGATTTCACCATGAAGCAGAGATACTGGCCTACTGCACCAAAGGATATTCAGAGGTGTTGTGACTTGTGAGTTTAATACCCGATTAGCCTTTGTCAGAATCTCTACCAGAAACAGCGACAAGATGTCATGTTAGAAAGCCTCTTCCCACAAAGAGGTTTGCAGGAGAAATGTCAAAACTGCAGTTTGGAACCAGCAACAACTGTGAGTTCCAGTTTGCCTCTGTGGTGATAGACCAGGGCAACTGCTCCCCTCCCCCTCTTGATTTGCACCTGACTTTTGGTAATAGACCAGGGCAACTGTTCCCCTCCTCCTCTTGATTTGCACCTGACTTTACTATTTGAGGTGGGACCAGTTCAACGGGTAAAAGCTTATGTCGAAAGAGATTTCCTTTTGTATTTCATGGTTATTCATTCAAAGTGTCTATTGCATTGTGTTTTCTGTTACTTAACCATTTCAAATTTGAATTTCGCAGGTCAACATAGAGCAGTGCGATTATCTGGTTGATTCAGATTTTCCGTCGGACTCCCTGTTGGAACCAGTTTATTCCAAAGACAATAACTGGGAAAGTATTTCCTCGGTTGCTTTTTTAGATACTCAGAGGTGAGTTTTATCATTATGAGTACCTCATCATATGTGTAATCAGTGGACTATTATTGCTATTGCTTAGAAACTTTGAGATGTTAAATTAACAAATTTTGATTACATATTGCTAATTAGTCAAAATGAGAGTTACAGAGTGTCTACGATTATAATTGACATGTGCTGAGCTATACACACGGCCTTAACTACCCATCAGAAAGCTTGGGAACATCTGGAATGAAGAGATAGGAAGAAAAATCTGTTCTTATTAGGGAAGAAACTGAAACTTGAAAAACAGTTGGAAGTTCAAGAGTTTTTGAATTATATTTCTTTCTTCAGGAGTTTTGGTCAGGGAAAATCAGATATTTTTGAGTTTTGGTCAGAAAAATGGTCAGGTGTCTGTTCAGGTCTGGCTGTTCAGGTATTACGTCAGCAGATTTATAGCCATTTTTAACCCCCCCCCCCCCACCCCATCAGCAGAAGCCAGCAAAACTCTGGTGGCCTTCACCCTTGAAACGAAACCTAAAAATCTCCCCCCCAATCGGTCCCTTCAGTTAGTGCCGTCTGGGGCAGCATAGTTTGCAGGATTTAAGATCCTGCAGATTCCATCTACTAATTCATTAGAAATTTCATAGAGGAATATGGATGAGGTGCATGTTTGGTATAGTAGTTTGATGAGTAAACAGTGCAGTAAAACCCATTTGTTGCTGTCACCAGCAGGGAAAAATAATTCATCCGCAAAAGGGGGGGGGGGTGACCGTTAATCATTGGTTTGAAATGCATACTTTTTTATTATACAAGGGGAAAATATTGTTTGGCCTTAAAAGGAGGTGACCACATCTTAGGGGTGTCTGTTAAGAGGGGTTTTACTGTATCATATATATATATATGGGGAAAGGTGATTGGGGGGAAGGAGACCCATACTCATCTTTACTTCCCTGTTATTTCATAAATGTTCACAAAGATACTTGTCCGAGGGGGATTTATTGCTATA
This sequence comes from Pholcus phalangioides, assembly GCF_987345545.1. Taxonomy (NCBI): domain Eukaryota; kingdom Metazoa; phylum Arthropoda; class Arachnida; order Araneae; family Pholcidae; genus Pholcus; species Pholcus phalangioides. Next base: position 3,267,203 of record NW_028301613.1, on the reverse strand, counting down.
CTTCAACACTTATATTTTGGTACTATGCCATTGACAAATTTGTTGCCAAAAACCTGTATTGAAAGGGCTTGGTAGTGGGGGGGGGGGGAGGCTTTGAAAATTCTTCCAATCACTTTGTTAAGCCAATCCCAAAGTTTCATAGTTTGAGTCGTTATAAGACTGTAGACAGCTCACACTGACGTTAAACTAATTGCATGTCTGTACAGGGTCAGCGAGAAATAAGTTTCCCACTTTACAGAGAGGTATGGAGTGTGTTTGTTCTACTGCTCTATATAAATGAGATGAAATTTTTACAACAGATTATTCAAATGATGCGCTTGTCATTTATTAAAAAAAAGTACAAGAATAAGTCAATAGGGGACTCTCGAGCACACATATATTGAATATGCTTACACATATACATTTTTAATATAAAGCACACTAAAACTGCTCAATGTCCTACAGTTTGAACAGTGTGCTCTAATCTCAATAAACCATATTTTCAACAGCAATCCTGAAGGCATCCATGCTGTTGAAGTTGTAGGATTACAAAATCCTTCAGCATATCATGGTACCGTTGTCCTTTGCCGGAAGAGGTTTTTGATTCCATTTGCAGTTATTTCTTCAAAAAATACGGACTAATGATAAAAAATGGATGTAAAACCACATCATCTTGTCACTTTTGATAGTTGTGAGGATTTTCTGCTTCCCAACTTTGACAATTCTGGGTGTTAACTTGGCCATTGAGGCAAAAGTGGGTTTCATCAGTCCACAGAATGTTCCACAGCAAAGCGACGTCAATCACCATTTGAGCAAGAGAACTGGAGTGCAAAGATTTTACATATCTCTGAGTCCTCTTCTTGCAATAGGGTGCATATGCTTGACTTTGTAGTGATAAAAATTTAAAACCCGCCACATGATGGTTTGTACAGTGGAATACGACATAACCACGGCACAGGAAAGAGCTGACACACTCACACTACTATGTGGAGATTGACTACTGGCTTCTACGACCGTGGTAGCAACATCTTTGTCGCAAGCAGATTGGATTTGCTTTCATCCTGTATCTGGAAGAATGCCAAGTTGTCCAGTTCTCTTTCAAATTTTTCCATCATTTTACGTAGGGTACATGAATATATTGGATCTCTTTATATCCTCTTCATTAAGGCAGAATTCTTTTACAGCTGCAACAGAGTTTTGTTGTTTCTGGTAGAGCCATTTTACCAGTAAAACTTTTTCTTGCAATGTAGGTGAGATGTGAAGATAAGTAACTAATGCTCGCTGTGCACAATCCACCTTCTTATCCAACCAATAATGGAAATGGACATGCACTGTAATGCTAATGGTGCTTCACTTGTTCAATACAGTAAAAACCCTCTTACCAGCCAAATAAAAATTTCTCGGCAAAAAGCCAATTTAAATAATGTATTTGGAACCGTTGTTTAATGGTCACGCACACCATTTTCATCATTCGTTCTATTGGGCTAAAACCCCTGTACGGACACCAATAGTTGAAATTTTGGTTTGAATTATGCTCACCAGAGATGGCAGCAGAAGTTTAATATTTGATCAACTTTTTATATTTGGGTGCTTTTAAATGAAATTTCGCCTTGACGTGTGTCAATGTGTGGCACCTCTGATGTCCATTTAGAATCTGAAATCATGTGTTGATTGCGCTCCTATTTTTTTACATTATTTCCCTCACTGTTTAATATGACCAGCTCTATCATCAAGAGAAAAATTTGATGTCTCGAATACAATGGAAAATGTGAAACTGGAGTTAATGCTCTTGCAAATTAATTCAAATGCATTGATTAAATATATTTTTCTGTAAACACAATGAGGGAAAGGCATTGGATTTAGTCTCTAAGCTTAAAATACATTTTGAAGGAGTTGAAACACTCGGTAAATTCCACCAAACATCAGATGATCAGTTTTTCCAAAACATAAATTCAGTAACTTTGTATAATACAACAGTATTTATTGTTTCTGCGTAAATTTTAATTGCGTACCTGTGCGTTAATGGTGTATTTTCATGACTTTAAACACATCTTATATTGTCAGAATTCCATTCATATTCAAATAAAAAACCATTTCAGTTATTGTTACTACCATACAATACATTTTAAACGGGAGCTGCCCCCCCCCATACGGTCACCCCTCTTTTATGGACAATTTTTGTTTGTGTCCGCAAAAGAGGGGTTTCACAGTATATGCAAATAAACATGTTACAGTGCCACCTATCGACAGATTTTTGAAGTATTATTTTTTTTATTCGATAAATCGCAAGCGCATCATTTGAATAATCTATTGTACAAATTTCATCTTATTTGGAGCAGTATAGAGTGATATACTCCAGACCCTCTCTAAAGTGGGAACTTATTTGTCACTGACGCTGTACACATGATCGCACTGTACAAACTTAGTTTTTCAATTTGCTTCAGTTGTGAATATATCGTTTGTTGAGATGCATATGTTTATCCCGTGTATTCTTAGGTCTCCAAGACTGCTGAGAGCATTTTACATTCCTTACTTGTCTGATTACAAATGCACCTATGTGGATTACCATCTTCTTCAAAACAAGAAGATACGAGAGAGAGCCGCAAAGAAGAGGAGGCGGATTCCCACGTTTTAGCTCTGTTGGGAACGCTCTAGTCTTTAAATGTGTGCAATAATTGATCTCTTTGTGGCATCTTGTTCAAAAAATGTGTTGGAAAACCTTTTTGATTTAAAATTGATATATCGCGTATTCACAAGTGAATTTTTTTAACTGTGTTGTTATATTCAGGGTAGGCAAAAAGTCTGTAGAAACTTTAAAATTCATAAAAACCGGAAAATAACCGAAATAAAAAATGGTTTGCAGGGTTAGCATTGCTAGGTCACAGGAATTTTTCAAGACTGGAAAAAAACCCGATAGGTGGCGCTGACGTACACAAGTCAAAGAAAAGACATGCAAATAACAAACAGAATGCCTGCCTACAAATGATTTATTACAGCAGTATGTGTTCCATGTGACCACCACAGGGGATAACACATTGCAGACAAGTCACAAATCCAGCAACGGCAGAGTGCAGCAGGTCCGGATGTATACATGACACCTTTTCGCAGATTGCATCTTTGATGCAAGATGGAGCAACTATTCACACTGCTACTCCTGTCAAAGCGTTCCTGATACAGACATTCGGGAAGAAAAAATCATTAGCAGGTGTTGCAGGCTCCCATGGCCTCCTCGGTCTCCAGATTTTTTGCACTGGCAGACTTCTGGTTATCAGGATATTCGAAATCTGGGTGTATCGATCCGGTCCATCTAATCTGTTGGAACTGTGAAAGATGCGATCCATTGAGAGGTACCATGTATACATCCGGACCTGCTGCACTCTGCCGTTGCTGGATTTGTGACTTGCCTGCAATGTGTGGCCAATGTATCCCCTGTGGTCATGGTCATGTGGAACACATACTGCTGTAATAAGTGATTTGGAGCCATTCTGTTCATTATTTGTGAATCTTTTCTTTGACTTTTGTATCAGCGCCACCTATCGGCTGTTTTTTTAAGTTTTTTCCTCTGTAAAGGAATTCCTGTGACCTAGTGATGCTAACCCTGCAAACCGTTTTTTATTTCGATTATTTTTCCGGTTTTTATGAATTTTTAAAGTTTCTACGGACTTTCTGCCCACCATGTATTATTGCAAGTGTATATCTCTTGTCTAGAATTATAGAGCATCTCATTCATTTTGTAGAGGTTAATGCAAATCGATACAGTAGAACCCCACAAATCTGAACTAATTAGGACTGTGGATTACTTTGGTTCATTTTTAAAACATGTTTTTTTTGTGACTGTGGGTAATCCTTTTTTTTTTTCAGACTAGAGGAGAGAGTTAGAGATCTGGGGAGGGGGCCCAAAAATATTTGTGACCCATTTCCTAAAAACTGTTTACAGAGATCAAACACTGAATCAAATTACAAACAACAATATTGAAATATTGAATCAAAATTTTTCATAATCTGAGGGCCTCCTGTTTGACCCAGAACCCTGCATCCCCATTAAGATGCATTGAATTTAACAGTGATGGAGAGCTGATACTATCCATATATTTTTTGCTCTCTCAGAAAGTCTACACTACACATACTTTCATAGGCGCCGCCTCCCCACATTCACTGAAAAATTTTATTATTGGCATAAGCAGGAGGGCAGAAGTGGGCATTCATCCCTCTCTTGTTCACTATATGCACCCTCGGTGATCCCCCCCCCCCCCATTCAAGGCGCCTGTATCCACTTATCACATTGCATAGGCAAGCAAAACAATTCCCAATGGTATACCTGCCCATGTCCTGGAGCCTTTTGGTTCATGAAGGACCTTGTGATAACATTTGATTAGGCTTGACATCATTGTTTGCAAGCAGTGATCCCCCCCCCAGGTTTTGGTCTTTAGCATGCCCCCTTCACCACCATAATAGTGAACTTATAGTGTGAAAAAACAAAAAATGTTAATAATTTTGGGATCATGTCTCATAGATTGGTAGCTTGGCCTCTATCATCCTTATTTCATATATAATATTCACTGGGAAGTCAGGGGGAAATGAAAAAATATTTGATAAAAGTCGGTAAAAATTCTGTGAATGTGAAAAAAAAAAAACCAAACTAAAACTTCAAAGACATTAGAGGGGATGATGCCTCTCCAACACATACAAATACAAATACAACGCCACAACAGGCAAATTGCCCAACGAGGTGGCTGACTTGAGAACATCATGGATCCCCGGCCATTTTTCTTGGAGGCCCTACCACCTGCATTCTCTAAAAGAGAGCATTGGACCTAGTACAGGAGTTTTCAACAAGGAGGGCTGTATAGCTTCCTTGTGGCCATGGAGATAGTCGAAGTGTGCCCATGAGGGAATATATATAGCAACAGAGAATTTTTGCATGTCATTAAAGAGGCCATAGAGACCTTAGAAAACAAAAAGAAATCATTCATGTGGGAAAAGTGTGACTTTTTCCACCATACCCACAAGAGGGAGGCTGATAATTATTTAGCCCATTTGGATCCCAGAGATCTATGTATTTACAAAATTTTGTATACCATGAATTTACTCAGATATCAGTTTATTAAGTCAAGAGGGTCTTTTTTTTTGAACTAGGAGGCCCTCGTTGAGGAAAGGGTTAAGAGATTGCCATAGTGTATCATTTCTCAACGTGGTCTGCAAAGACGGGACAGGCAGTTTGTAAGCATTGTGTGAGTCATCAACACCTACTGTTAGACCGGGGGGGGGGGAAGTTATGCCTAAGGAAGCATAATGAACTCGTGTCCTTCTCAAGACAATCAAAAATTTAAAAAAGAAATTCAAATATCACACACGGGCAAATAGTTTTATGTACTATTTTAATCAATTTCTGGTAATTTAAATGGTTTTTTTTTTTTTTTTACTTTAGTAATTCAGAATTTCTCCACAAGAAATTATTATTGCGTCCTCCCCCAATCCAAAGGTCAATTCTACCCGAGACGAAACAGTAAAGGTAAATACAGTGACTCTCTTCCCCCCACACGTGTTCAATGGTTAAATGAAACATTCGATTTGATAACTGACCCAGTTCCAACCACCACCTTAAAATTTTGCTTGGGGAAGTGGGGGTGGGGTCCATCAGCTGGAGAGGGAGGGGGGCGAAGCTTTGTATTTCAAATAAGTTTCCGGGACATGACATGGACGTGTGGGGTAAAAAGGAGGCTCGAGCCACCCTATAGATAGGAATCGAGCGAAATGATGAGAGAGAGAGAGAAAGCAACGCAACACCAACGAGGTTGTAAGCCCTCCTATTGATGATGATCATGTGCCTTTTCTATTATGAAAAGGGTGGTTGGGGGGAGGGGGGGTTGTGCCCCCCCCATTGTGTGTATGTGCCTCAACTTCTACGGTGTTGTTGAGAAGCTTTAATATCTCGTGCCAGAGCTATTGTCCGAGGCCAAAAGAGACCGAACTCAACACAAAGGCTTTGGCGGGGGGGGGGGGGGGGAGATAGAGAGAGAAAACTGACTGTGCAGGACGCCACCAACGCTCAACTCTTATCACGTCATGATAAAGAGAGAGAGAGAAAGAGAAGTATTGCGTGAGCTCTGGGTGGCAACACCTCTTTTGCCTTTTCTTCCCGCGCTTTCCTTTTTTAACCTTTTTCCCTTTTGTTTGTTTTCCCCTTTTCAGCCTATGGAAAAGCCGCCTTTTCGCGCCAAAACACGTTGCGCCGCGCGCGAACTCTTTTGTGCCAAGAAACTTGTAAAAAGACGTCACGGTGGGGACCATCAACAATTCGAATTGGCGAAACATGTAGGTCGCGATTCCCCCGTGGGCCGTTGATGGTTCTTCCAACAAAAGGTGCGTCTTCCAGATTTGAATGTCAGCCAATTCCCCCCTCCTCTGAACGGAAAAATTTTTGGCTAGAAATCGAGAGGGGTTTCCCTCCTACGCCGCCCCCCCCCTATTTTTACACGGAAGAAAAGCTCTCGGGGCCATTGACAGAAGAAAAGACGCGCGTGTATGTGTGCTGGTAAAAGAGAGAATGAAAAGGGCGCTGAATAAGCGGGCGTTCGTTCGTCGAGCGCGCGCGCCCCCCCCCCCTCCACCTCGGGCGCAAACAAAGGAACTCCAGGAAAACTTTCATTAACATCTAAATACTTCTTTGTCGTATCTGCTTTCCACTGCCGCTCTCACACGAGGGCTACGCCATTGCTCTCGACATATACACACACATCGGACTGCGATCTATAGTCTTTTCTATGGGTACTCCTTTTCTCTTTTGGGGAAAGGATGAAAAGGGAGTATGAAAGAGAGAGAGAGAAAGGGCGCTTTTGTGACTCCCTTTTCTATAGAAAAGCGGACAAGGAACGTCAGAGAGCTCCTAGAAATATAATAGCGGCAACTGAAAAGACGTCAGCCCAGAGATAGACAAGTTTCTGCTGCTGCTGCCTTTGTTGGTTTTTGACGGAAAAAAAAAAAAATAATAATAGAACTCTCACTCTATTGGCGATAGTTTTTTGGCGTGGAATGCTTTTTTTCTACACCTATGCTTGAATATTAGTATGGTACGTGAATCTTTACTTCGAAGATGAATGCTTAGGACCCAAAGTCTAACTTTACAGTTAAGTTTTCTGAGTAAAGGTACGAAGTTTGGCATCCAGACCAATTCAGAAACATTCCGCTTGATCGAAAAGGATCCAATGCGGGGAGAAAAGAAAATACTTCCCAAAATCGCCGGTAGGAGAAAATGTGAAGTTTTCCTGTAAACAGTGCCCACCCGGGCCTCAAGCGAAGAGGGGCCTCACAAAAATGAGATCTGGTTGAGATTTTCGAGAAGTTGTTTTGTAGGGCCTCAGAAAAATCAATTGGCCCGGGGGGGCCATGATACTCTTAAGACGACCCTGCCTGTAAATCCTGATTACCAGGAGGTGAAATATGTGCGAGACGAAATAGAACACTGACCACAATATGTGGGGGGCAGTTGCGCACTCGCGGCATGAATAGCTCGAGCAGTGGCGAAGAGGAATGGAGGTGTCGAAGCAGCAGAGGGACCCAAGTTTTCGTTTTTCCCCGTAGTTCCCTCGTCTCCGCGGGCACTTATCTCCGTTCTTCCTTTGCTTTCGTGATCATTTATCCGCGCCTGTTTTCCCCCCGATGGTTGGTTAGTTAGTTTGTCTTCGTGGTCATTTACCCGCTTCCCCCCGTCGTCTCCGTGGGTGTTTATCTCCGTTTTCCCTTCCTCCCCCCCCCCCATCGGTCCCCTTGTCCTCGCAGTCACTTACCCGTGTCTCTCCCCCTCCATGTATTCCCATCCACCTACCGCCTCCTCTCCGTTTTTCCCTTCTTGGTCACTTGCCCACGTCTCCATTTTTCCCTTGTCATCGGGGTCACTTGCCTTCGCATCTCTCGTTTTTTCCCCTTGGTTTTCTTGTCTTCCCAGTGACTCTCCAGCTTGTCTACGTGGTCACTTTCCCACGTCTTCTCCCCCCCCCCCCGTCTTCCTAATAACTTACCTGTCTCGTTTTTCCACCCATTGTCTTAGGTGGTCACTTGCCTTCGTCTCTGTTTTTCCGTTGTCTTCGTAGTAACTTTTCCGCGTATCCCTTTTTCTCTTAGTTCACTTGTCTTTATGCTAACTTACCAGCATCTTCATTTTTACCTTGGTTCCCTTGTCACTTTACTTTTCCTGTCACTTATTTACCCGGGCCTCCGATTTTCTCGTATCCTATAAAACAAGGGACCAGGTCAGCGAGTGACCGAAAGAGTGATTTAGAAGACTATGTGCGTGCATGTGATGTGAATGGTCAAAACAGTGTGCAAGCAAGTGAATGACCAAAAGAGTAACCTAGAGAATGAGGGGAACCAGGTCAGTAACCGACCAAAACGGGGATCTAGAAAGTGTGTTAGCATGAGAGTGACTAGAAGAGTGGCCTAAATTGTGTGTGTGTAAGAAAGGGAGTAACCCAAAGAGTGACCTAGAGCAGTGTTTCTCAACCAATGGGCCGGCACCTGACTTCAGTCAAACCGGGTCATGAGTGGCTCAACGGTTTCATTTTTACCCATTTATCCCCCATTAGTCGTTTGCATGATCGGGCCTCTCGTTCACAAAAAAGGAATCAACCTGGCCGCGGGCTTCCGAAGCGTGACAACCACTGACCCAGAGAGAGTGTGTAAACCAAAAGATTCACTAAGAAACGAAGGCGTATTTTCAGGGCCGGGGGGGGGGGGGAGCAGAGCGGGCTATAGCCTAGGCAGCCTCACTTTGAAAACCACTGACCTGCCGCACCCCTTGCACCCTCGCTTACACCGCCCCTGACTACCAGTCATTATGGAAATGCACATTGATATCTTTCGCTCAGCGGTATGCCCTTTCCATACAAACTCGTCTACATTACTCCCTCACTTTGACTCGTGTTCACCACGTGCTTTTGCTTTCCGCCCCCCGTTCCGGTGGGTTGTCGTAAGTTTGACGTTCGTCTAGCGCGAGTTGCTTCTTCTCTCACGATGAAATATTTCGTGACAGCCGTACACATGGATGAGAAATCTCAGCAAATCACTCAAGGGCAACTCATAGAGCGCATGTAGACGCGACTTCAAGTTTAGCGACGTTCGTTGGAGCCGTAACATATTATTTGAAGAATCACTGCAATTCACATTGCAGTCGGGGAAGACGGCGTCCTAAAAAAAGCACTGTCCCCCTTCCTGGCAGAGCTGGAAGTGCAGTGCCATCTTAACGCATGGACCCACGCGGGCACGGTCTGGGGCAACGGTTCTCAAACTTTCTCACTCGCGGAGCCCTATCCAGTATACAATTTCTATGGCGGAGCCCTGTGCGACTGAAAGAGCCCTTTTTTGTACTTAATTTTTATGGCAGAACTTCTCGAGTCGTTGCGGAGCTCCTGGGAGGTGCACATGGAGCACCGGTTGAGAACCCCTGGTCTAGGGTCATCAATGGAAAAAGGGCGCTCACAAAATTAGATCTGGTTGAAATTTTCGAGAGTAAGCATGTGAAGGCAAGCAATTTTTTAGGCAGGTAGGGTTTCAGTAGCATTTCGCCCGGGGGTCCCATGATGCTCTTAGACACCACTGCTACTACACAAAATCGGACACGAGCACTCTGGGTACTTCGGGTGAGGGGGGGGGGAAGGGCACCGTGGTGCTCGCGAGTAACGGGTTGAAGATGCCCGAACTGTGTATATAAGAGGCACACACAAAACGCGTAAAAACATCCGAAATTTCTCGCCAAAAACAAAAAAAAACCGCGCCAAATTAATTTTTTTTTGGCATTATCTTTTATTATGAAAGAAACTTACATTGGCGCGTGGAAAATTTCCAGTTCCTTTCAGCATTGATGCGACAATGGGTCGGTGGACGCGTGGGCCCGATGGAAATCTCTCTTTTCAATGGGAATGTACATGGGGGCTGGGGTTCGATGCCCATTCACAAAAAAAAAATTCATTTTTTTGGTGAAATTTTTCTTTTCATGCCTATTCTCAACAATTTTTTTCCTCCTATATTATTATTCTCTCGGAGCGAACAAACACTGGGTCCCCCCTTTTCAAATATTTATGTACATATATATATATATATATATATATGGGCGCTGTTTTTGTATTATTTTGTTTCCATTCTTTGTTGTTTGGCGACTTTTTTTTTTCATTTTTTTCAATAAAGATAAGGTGGACAATGAATGTGTGATGAAAAAGGAAAAGGCAATAACATGGAAGGATTGAATGGGGAATATGGCGGGGGGAGGAAATGTGGAGGGCGTTGAAAAATTACTGTAATTTTTTTAGTGATTTTTAGACCGAGATAATTATGATCGTGTGCGACTCGTATTCTATACGGGACGTCTCCGTGTTTTCCCTGTAATTTTGGGCCGACCTGAAATTTTACTATCCCGTATTTTGGATTGTTCAGACATTTCTTAGAAAATGTCCCGTATTTTCTAGCAACTTTGAACGTCCCTATAATTCTACAAATATGTGTCCCGTATTGTTCTGTAAATTTTCCCACCCACAATCTGGTCAGCCATTTCTTTTTGAAATGTCCCTTATTTTCCTGTCTGGAAGTTTTCATAAAAATGTTCCGTGTACATGATGAATGAATGAATGAACGTCAGGACTTTGCCACTGGAGTTATCCCGTCGCCGAGATCTCTTCCAGCCCAGCTTCGTGGCAGAGTCTGGATCACTATTTTGTGTCAAAAAGGGGGAAAAAAATAACACAATATTTTTTACAAATTTTCCCCGGACGATTTCGTACTGTCGCGATGTTCCGTGTACAGTGGATCCCGCTTGCACAATTTTTTTCGCTTAGTAAAACTCGTGGATCTCGCTTACAACATTTTTCCGCTTAGTACAACTCGTGAATCCCGATTACAACATCTTTCCCGCTTAGTACAACTCGTGGATCCCACTTAAAACATTTTCATGCTTAGTACAACTCGGGGATCCCACTTACAACATTTTCATGCTTAGTACAACTCGGGGATCCCACTTACAACATTTTCATGCTCGTGGATCCCGTTTGCAACATTTTCATGCTTAGTACAACTCAGGGATCCCACTCACAACATTTTCATGCTTAGTACAACTCGGGGATCCCACTTACAACATTTTCATGCTTAGTACAACTCAGGGATCCCACTTACAACATTTTCATGCTCGTGGATCCCGTTTGCAACATTTTCATGCTTAGTACAACTCGGGGATCCCACTTACAACATTTTCATGCTTAGTACAACTCAGGGATCCCACTTACAACATTTTCATGCTTAGTACAACTCGGGGATCCCACTTACAACATTTTCATGCTCGTGGATCCCGTTTGCAACATTTTCATGCTTAGTACAACTCAGGGATCCCACTCACAACATTTTCATGCTTAGTACAACTCGGGGATCCCACTTACAACATTTTCATGCTTAGTACAACTCAGGGATCCCACTTACAACATTTTCATGCTTAGTACAACTCGGGGATCCCACTTACAACATTTTCATGCTCGGGGATCCCACTCACAACATTTTCATGCTTAGTACAACTCAGGGATCCCACTCACAACATTTTCATGCTTAGTACAACTCGGGGATCCCACTTACAACATTTTCATGCTTAGTACAACTCGGGGATCCCACTTACAACATTTTCATGCTTAGTACAACTCAGGGATCCCACTCACAACATTTTCATGCTTAGTACAACTCAGGGATCCCACTCACAACATTTTCATGCTTAGTACAACTCGGGGATCCCACTTACAACATTTTCATGCTTAGTACAACTCGGGGATCCCACTTACAACATTTTCATGCTTAGTACAACTCATGGATCTCGCTTACATTTTTTCCGCGTAGTACAACTCGTTTTCGTGTTTAGAGTGAGAAAACACGGCAGTGACCAGAAGAGTGATCTAGACTCTAGAGAGTTTGCAAGCGCAATGTGGGACACCAAAACAACAGTATGCAAGCTTGTGAGCGATTAAAGAATTATCTAGAGAGCAAGAGACCAAGTCAATGAGTGACCAAAAAGGGACCTATAACACGAGGGACCAGGTCAGCGAGTGACCAAAAGAGTGATCTAGAAGACTTTGTGCGAGTGTGGTCAATGATCACAAAATACTGCGCAAGCACGTGAATGACCAAAAGATGAATCTTGACCGGCGATTCTCAACCTTTTCTGACTCGCGGAGCCCTTTTCAGTGTATAATCTCTATGACGGAGCCCTGTTTAGTATATTATTTATATGGCGGTACCCTTTAGGCCTCTTTTTTTGTTCGTTTATCAAGTTTATTGATTTATTTTATTATCCTCGAGTGGCCGCGGAGCCCCGGTTGAGAACCACGGATCTAAAGGGGGTTTAAAAGAATTTTTAAAAGGGAGATCGGCTCGCATTCGCGCCCTGATATGAAATACTATATGCGTACCATCTCTTCCTCCACCCCCCCCCCATGCGATTTTTTCCTTCGTAGTCACTTTCTTGTCCAGCAGTCATCTTCAACCCGCTGCTCGCGAGCACCACGGTGCTGTTCCATGAAGTACCCAAAGTGCTCGATGCTTGTGTCCGATTTCGTGCTCGCGAGCACTTGATATCAACGTTGTAATTGAATATATCTTGGAAGGGATATTTCATTCAAGGATTGAAATCGTCGTTATTTCACGCATTCGTATGCTAAACTTGCAGTAAAGGAAGGTGCTCTTTTTTTTTTTTTGATGATGGGCACAGGCAGTGCTCGCGACTGAAAAAAGACTGAAGACCTCTGTTGTACAGCGTACTTCGTCCCAGTATGTAAGCAGCCAGAGATGTCCTCACGTAGTACCAAAGCCTCCTAGATACTACTTCTAGGAGGCTTTGGTAGTACACGAGGAGGAGGGAGATAGAAAGTGAGGCCGCGGAGGGGTTCCGAAATGTAAAAGGGCATGATGATGACGATGATCACTCAGCAGAAGCTCTTATTTTTTAAACAGGAAAAGGGGGGGGGGGAGAAAACGGACCAATCAGCAGGTGGAGGTGAAAACAGAGAAAGAGATGTACCTAAAGCTAATAATTGCATAGGGGGTTTATAGGTCAGGAGATCTTCTCTGGCTGGCCAATCCATACGCCGAATATCCATTCTTTCCAGATAATCGGTGACGTCCATGAACTGGAACCGAGGGCCAACTGCGCCCCTTAAAAGTCGAACATAAAAAAGGGCTTTAAGATCTCTCTATACCTCCTAGCAGTCACGGACCCTATGCCAAACACATGGAGGGGGGTGTGCGGCCGTCCAACATGATGTCTCAAATAGACACAATGTGCAAATTCTCTTAATTTTGCACACGAGTGCACTTACCATAGCCCCCCCCCCACATCTTGGAAAGGGGTCCCAGGCTGGAATCTTTTTCACGGGCCCCTTCTGTAGTTAATTTATAGCGTGAAAAAGCAAAAAATGATGAGAACTGTCCCGTGCCCCGGGGCTAGAGCCCTGTCAGCCCCCCATAAAGGGGGGGGGGCATGGTACTTACAGCCAAGCTTTTTGAGTTACTACTACGACACGAAACACCAACTCCAGCCATATACCGCTATAATACAATTTATTGCCATAAAGGAGTTGGGTTGGAAATGAAGGCGCCATCTATCGACGGTCGCCTCAAGCTCGTTAGGGAATATATAGGGCGCTGTAGCTCAGGTCGATAAGATACTCGCCTAAAGTACCAAAGGATGTTTAGAAGTGTCGCGAGTTCGATACCCGGTTCGCCCTTGTCAGAAAATCTTTCCTGACACAGAGGTACAACAGAAACGACGACGTGATTGTAGGAAAAATTGCTACCGCAGGGAGTCTCCCATCGAGGGATTAGCGCATCAACCTCTCGATGAGTATAAAAAACAAGCCTGCCGTTCAGAATCTCGGCAATAAATCGTAGGTCCCGGTCTAATTAGCCCTCTGTGCAGAAAATGACCGTAGTGCGACAAAAATGATCAAATGAAGGAATATTAATATTCTTCCCTGGGTTTAAACCTAGTTTAAACCTAGCCGTAGGTTTCTAGGTTTAAACCTAGTTTAAACCTAGGTGGTGTCTTACCACCACGCCACTTAGCCGGGTTTTTGAGCTATGGGTCACGACCCAAACTTGATTCGCAAAGTGGCTTTCTGGATGAGTCGTACTAACCCACTAACAGCCAGGACCTCTTGAGCTATAGGTCCCCCCGCCACTTCTGATTCGAAGGGGCTTCCGAGAAGGTTCCTACGAATCTACTTACAGCCAGGGATCCTTGAGCTATGGGTCACGACCCAAATTTGGTTCGCAGTGGGGAGGGGGGGGGGGCTTCCTAGAGGAATCGTACGAACCCACTTACAGTTCTGTTGTGAATGCTCTTGTTTCGTCACTGGTTTCACTAATTTCGAAGTACAAATGGTCCCGTTGGTCGCGGAGCCAATCTTGCGTTCATTTTGAGGGGGGTCGCGGCTGAAATAATTCATTTCTCTGATACACAGCCCTGGCCATATCGGGGAATTGCTAATATTGACTGTCGATAGACCTAGGCCGTGCACGGCTTGAAAGAAACGAAAGAAAGATCACGCGACCTGAGTGTAGCAACATTGACGTGTTATTGCAGAGATAGAAGGCTCCGCACGCAGCTCGTGACGTCAGCAAGTAGCCCTTTTTCCCTCAGAATATTCGGGGGGGGGGGGGAAACTCCGCTACTCGTGCCCAGTATCATCGGCGCAGAATTGGCGATTTCTATGCTCATGATGCGTTATTTGTAAGCCAACCAGGAATCTTCCTGGTTGGCTTACAAAATAAGAACTTCGCAATCCTTCCAGAGACCTTCTATGTCTAGGAGGTGCTGGTTATTGCGTCGACCCCGAGATGTTTCGTTGTAGCCGCTAAGACTCCTCGATAATGTTATTCTAGGGCAAACATGCTCAACGCGGGCCAGGTGGAGTCATCTTATGTGGCCCGCGACCTCAAACCTAATTTTGTAAACGTGAACTAAGCTGCACATTCCCAGACCACTCGATACGCGGTGAATTTACAGAAAATTAGGTTACCTGAGGCGCTGTTCGAGATCGCTTAAGCGTTTTGCGCCACACTCCTGCTTGTACCAAGTGGCCTGTGGCGCATTTCCAGATTACTCAAGCGACCCACGGCACATTTCCGGGTCACCCAAGTGATACGCAGCACATTTACAACATCATTAAAGTGACCCCGCGTCACAGTCCAGACCACCTAAGCGCAGCTTCGCACTTATGTGAACTGCGGCACAATTGCGGATCACTTAAGTGGCCCGTGATGCGTTTTCAGTCCAATGAAGTGACCCGCACCCTCCAAGAGGTTGAGCCTCCGCGCGAAGCTTTGATGTAACTGTAGTGATCCGCGGCACACTTCTGGAGCGGCCCCCGCCAAATGCATTTTTTTTGTAATTTCGTATCGCGGAACATTTTATATCACTTAAGTGGCCCGCGACACTTTTCCATATGAATGAAAATTTTTTTTTGTAGAGCCCACATCATCTATAGCATATGATGTGGACCTCACGAAGCTCGTGACTTCACTGAAGAAGGTCATCTCACCCATGGCCGATTCTTATAATTTTCTAGTTTTTTCACACTATATATATATTAACTACAAAACTACAGAGAAATCCGTCACAGATCCTACTTTAAGCCTAGGGGGGGCCTCCCCATCTACAGGATGTAGGGGCCCATGGTCTCACCTACAGCAGGCCAACACATGCGACGTCTTCACCCCCCCCTTTTTTTGTAGTATATCCAATGGCTAGATAACCCACTTCAGTGATGTCACGAACTGTGCCACATGTGGCACAATTTTAGAGCACTGAAGCGGCTCCCCAGTGCTGACATCACTCAAGTTACTCACGAAACATTCTCAGATTACATAAGTGATCCGTGGCATAGTTACGGATCACTTGAGTGATGCACATTTCCAGAGCACTTAAGCAGCCCGGACACATTTCTGAGCACTTGAAGGATCCGTGAAACATTTAGAGATCACTAAAGTGGCTCTGTAGGGGGAGAGTATAGTAAACTGTATTCAATAGGGACAATTTTTGTTCAGGTGCCTGCCCAATGACTAGCGAAAGGTTTTTCTCGTTTTTGGGGCACCCGAGTAAGATGCCATTAAGAAAATTTTCATAAAGGGTGGTTGATGACGTAAGCATAATCCAAACCCCCTCCCTCCCCTTGTCATCAAAAGTCAAGAAATCATCGGAAAGCCCCCCCCCCCCCCCAATCGATGCTGACATAAGTTAACCAATATGGCGACTCATGAAAGGAAAAAAAAATCTAGATTTAAAGAAACGTAGAGATGAATATACAGGGTGTTTCAAAAATGAATCATTTGACTCCGATTTCAAAAAATAAAATCTTAACTATTCAGCTTTTAATCCATTTTGACCGAATAATGTATAGGTAGAAAAAGGGGAATCTCGAGTTTCTCGCAGTTGCCGACAGGTAGCGCTAACGCTCTTCCTTCGGCCGCCACTTCGGTGTTTGTCAAAATTGACTTTCCCCACAGTTAGAAACGGATTCGGATGACTTCATTTTCCAGCAGGACAGCACACTGGAGCTTGGACTTTCGAGAACTTATGAACAATCGCATTCCTAAACGATGGATCGGCCGTACGGGACCTGGCGATTCAGTTAAACATCACTAGCTTCCGAGATCGCCGGACCTCACAGTGAGCGATTTCTTCTTGTGGGGAGTTTATAAAAGACCACGTTTGTGTGCCTCCCCCTTCCAGCTAATACATTAGCCGAACTGAAGATTAGCATAACAGAAGTAGTGGATGCAAACATGCTCGCAAAGGTTTGGGACGAATTCGACTACCGTATAGACATATGCCGTGCATCCCAATTTAATTTAAAAAAATGAAACATTGGTTCTAGGGGCCCCTTATGGAACGAATAATATGAATATCACAAAGAGATATTAATTGCTGTACATGGTCACAGCGCGAACGGCGGCATCCCTGAGCGAAGATCCAGGATTTTGGGCATTATCGTCAGATGACGGAGCCAACAAAAGTGGGAGGGGGGGGGGGGTTATCCGAAAGATAGGTAAATTTAGGGTACTTTACCGAACTGTCCCTCGGAGGATGAAGACCTCGGCTCATTCTCGGGTGGAATGCGAATTGTCTCAGGAAGACGGAAGGCAGGTGTCACTCACTGGAGCGGTGCGGACGGATCCAAGGTGGTGGCTGACAGGTCGCTCATAGATGAAGTGCCGAATTTTTCGTCTTCACTGGTGACATCTAGGAACTAGAGCTCGGCACTGGTTGTTGATCCATGCTGATGTCCCGGTGGAAGATGACCAAACAAAAACTTCTTCAGGAGAGGTGAATATTGAGTAAGGCAGTCGGAATACTGGGTCACTCACTGGTGCTATACGTGTAGACCCAAGGGTGGTGGCTGGCTGATACCGTTCGTCGGGATGTGTCACTTTTTCAGTCGTTTACTGGTAATGTCTGGAACTGGAGCTCGGCATCTTCGTACGCTGACCCCTGTCGCTGACCCATGGCGATACCGGCTTTCGCAACTTCCTCCCGGATGGTTGAGGGAGGAGAGCTTTTCTTCATTCGTGGACAGGAGGATTGTCCGGACTTACGGGGGAGTAGGTGGCGAGAGGGGCCACGCAGCTTCAGGAGTCAAGTCCTACCTCAACATCTCTCAGTCCCCCCAAAAAAAAGAAACCTCGTCTTCGTCAACTCTTCTCTGGACCTTCAACTTTCCGGCCTTCCGATTGGAGGCGGAGGGGTCACCAGATAGCCACGTCATGCTCCTCTCGATGAAAACGCGCGAAAATGGTGACTCACCCCGGGGGGGGGGGGGGAGGAGGAGGAGGAGAAGGGACCAGGGAAGGGAGAGCAAGCAAAGTTTCATGTCGAAACACGGTCATGATAGAAATCTGGAATTTGATGAAATTCGAATTTTCTGCTGAAATTATGAGTTGAGAGTTAGTTCTGAGATCTTGAATTCGATTTCTTGTAGTGTTTGTTTTTACGTGTGGGCCACATATGAATAGGGAGTATTTACGGGTGTGTGTGTGTATATATGAAGAATGAGTATAATAAATAATAACCACAAAAATAATAACACTACACCTTCCATTTTTCCCATTCTCCATAACAGTATTAACGATTCCCCCTGCCTCTTGAACTTCCATCTGCCTGTTTCTGTTTCAAAAAATGCTCAATTAAAGCTGTGGAATTTCTTCGATGTACTTTACGGACCCGTAATTGATTTTGAAACAACCTAAACTATATGAATTGATGCAGTTGAATATCAAAAGACAATACGGAGACATTAATTTCCATGCTTGAGATGATATCAGTAAAAAGTTGAAAATCATTGATCATTTTTTGTCGCACCAAGGTCATTTTTCTGCACACGAGGGCTAATTAGACGACCCCGGCACCTACAATTTATTGCCGATTCCGAACGGCAGGCTTGTTTTTTTTTTTTTTTTTTTTATACTCATCGAGAGGTTGGTGCGCTAACCCTTCGATGGAGGGAACTCCCCGCGGTAGCAATTTTTTTCTGCGGCCACGTCGCCGTTTCTGTTGTAAGCGGCCTGGACACGTTTCCAGAGCACTTGAAGGGTCCACGAAACATTTAGAGGTTACTGAAGTGGCTCTGTTGGAGACTTATCAATAGGGAGAATGTTAGTTCAGGTGCTCACATACTAGGAAAAGGTTTTTCTCGTTTTGTTGGCACACTCAGTAAGGATGCCATTTAAGAATAGTTCGTATTTTCATAAAGGTTGGTTGATGATATATATACAAGCATCATTCAAACCCCCCCCCCCACTGTCTCTCCTTTCCCCGTCATCAAAAGTCAGCAAATCGGAACCTCCCGTCCTCCCCCATCGATGCTTGACGCTCCTCTCCTTGCTATGCTTCCAGAAAACCACTCCTTGCTATGCTTCTGAAGGGGAACTTTGAATGGAACCACCTGGAATTTTTTCTGCTGGCCTCATGAGAGACAGAAATATAACTTTCTCATTGGGTTTTCGTAGACAGGGTGTCCGTATAAAACACCTGGTTTTTTATGCTGCCACAGACGCTTGACAAGTATGAAACATGTAACTTTTGCGATTATTATTAGATGTTTTTCACGCAAGTGTATAAAACATCTGGGGGGATTCCCGTATGGGGAAACAAATTTTGAATTTCAGGCGTTTCCCAAAAGTGTGTCAAGGGAGACGCTGTTTAGAGCATACGGACGCTAGAGCGTTCATCTTCGGATTGAATCAAGAACTTTCGGAAGATTATGATGTAGATTTTATAGTTGATTTCCACCCCCCGCCAGCCCCACCGTACATTATGATCCGTCCATTGACGAACATTGATTATGTGTTAATCTATATGTACAATCTACAGTGTGGGTAAAAAGTCAGTAGAAACTTTAAAAATAAAAGCGGAAAAATAACCGAAATAAAAACGGTTTGCAGGGTTAGTATCGCTAGGTCACAACCTCAAAAACAGCCGATAGGTGGTGCTGGTACGAGCGACTTCGGTGGAAATATGCAAATGAGACGGTTATAAGAACTTGCGCTCCTAATTCACAACCAGTTCACCGTTGTAAACCGTATATGTGGACCTGTTGCACTCTGGCCGTTGCTGGATTTGTGACTCGCCTGCAATGTGTTATCCCCTGTGGTGGTGGAACACATGCTACTGTAGTAAACGATTTGGAGGCATTCTGTTCGTTATTTGCGTATCTTTTTTTTGACTTGTGTAAGTCGGCGCCGCGTATCGGCTGTTTTTTAAGTTATTTTTTTTTTCCTGTCTCCTGTGACCTAGTGATGCAAACCCTGCAAACCGTTTTTTGTTTCGGTTATTTTCCCGGTTTTTATGAATTTTTAAAGTTTCTACGGACTTTTTGCCCACCCTGTATATGTAATATTTTTATTTATGACCCTGAAGATATTTAATAAAATTTCCAGACACACCCGGGAACTGAAATAAAAAACGGTTTGCCGGGTTTGATGGGGCATGCGTCGGCCTGCTATATCCAATGGCTATATTCAACACGTACTAGGGTAGTGATTCTCAACCTTCGCATGCCCTTGGTCCGTTTTCATTCATATTTGTGAGTGGAAGGCTCAGTCAAACGCAAGACAAAACGGAAAATGAATTAGGAAAAATGAAACGGCTGATCATTCGCCGCCCGGTATGAATGATGTCAGGGCACGGTATCCGGGCCGCAGCCCAGCGGTTGAAAAACACTGTACTAGAGAACAAGACCTCCACACAAAGCTTGTGACGTAACTGAAGTAGACCATCTCACCTATAGCCATTGGATATAGCAAGCCGACGCATACGCCATCTTAACCCTTTTTGTAGCATATCCAATGGCTATAGGTGAGATGGCCTACTTCAGTGACGCCACAAGCTTCGTGTGGAGGCCTTGTTCTTTAGTAGGCGTTGGTATAAGTGTGATGACCTTTTTCAGTGACGTCACGAGTTCCCCGCGGGACCTTCTGCCATAGAGACAGTTGTAAACATTCCTCTGGGGGAATTATTATGACTATAGAAGAGTAGATAACTTTGCTAATAACACTCAAAAAAAGTCAAGAACGAATAAGGCTAATTATTATTATAAGTTATAATTATTATTATTTTTATGGCTATACTTCAAATTTCGTATTTCATAAACATCTCGTTTGTACGAGACCGCGAAACATTATTTTGCGAGTGTAAAACATCTGGTTCTGTTATTTGACCAACAAAGTTTGAATTTCATCGTCCAATAAACGTCTGGCTTTTATGAGACTATGAAAAATCTGTTGTTGTTGTTGTTTTTTTTGTTACCACAGACGCTCGACAACTACGAAACATTTTCGAGATCGTAAGTTGCATTGACCAATTTACAGCCAGAAAAACTTGGTGACTATCAAACGTTTTGAATAAAGATCAAGTTAATACGAGATCTAAAATCATCTGGTTTACGTCAAACTATCAAACACATGTTTTGTATGGCAGTAAGAAATCTGGGTTCTTTACTATGATGATTACTACTACTAAACCAGACATGCAACTCGCCCACATTCCTCTGCGGAACTTCTAACGAATTGGTACATGTTGGAATGTGTGTGTGAGTGTGCGTATAGTGAAACTTCCGTGAATTTTGTTTCTGTGTAATGTTTGTTTGTGAAGTGCAGCCATCTGCAATGAATTTTTTAAACTGAGTTTTTTCCTCAACTCATAGTGAGTGAAGTGTAATGAATGAATAATTGTAATGTTGTAGGGCTGTTGCTCTCTGCGGCGAGCAACAGCCTCACAACGGTACTTCACTCTGGATGCCTGTCTTATATGATCTTAATAACGTGGAGGCGTTTCTGGTTTTCATGTCCTATATGACCATCAAAAGTTAAATTTCTTCGTTCAGAGAGTGAGTATTATTTGCTTTATATGAGACTTAAAAAAAAAAGCTTTACCGTGCGGCTGTAAAACATCTGGTTTTTATGATACCACAGATGCTTGAAAACTATGAAACGTCTAGCTTTTACGAGATAGTAGTTTTATTGATCGATTGAAAAGCCAAAAAAATCCTGCGACTCTCAAACGTTTTATAAACTTCTCAATTTATAGGAAATTCAAAAACATCTGATTTATGGCAGCCTATCAAATACACGTTTTGTTTGATAGGCTGACTATAAAATACTATAATTTTAAGCGTTTTATAAATATCTCATTAATACGCGAACACCTTTTTATGCGGGTATAAACCATCCGGTATGACCGGATAAAACATTCTATATCAAAACCAAATTTTGAATTTCAGGCTTTCGAATAATACCTGTTTCATTTTCAGACTATCAAACTCAGGTTTTGTCTGACTGCTACTACTTAAACGCACATGCACCTCGTAAAAATTCCTCTGGGGAACTTTAGAAGTGTTTGTGTGACTGTAAAACACCTGGTTCTTTGATAAGACCAAGCGTTTGAATTTCAAAAGTTTCATAAGCACCTCGCTTATGTGAAACACCTGTGAGTGTAAAACATCCGTGTTTTTAATTACTAAACGTTACAATTTCAAAAGTTCCATAAGCATATCGTTTTTTGAAACACCTACTAGTGTAAAACGTCTGGTTCTTTAATAAGACCACAAAACACTTGAATTTCAAAAATTTCATCAACATTCAACAACTATAGACCCGTTTCTTTTTCATACGCCGTCCCTAAATTCTTCGAGCTCATCGCATATTGCAAATTGTACAACCATATCCGTCTGGAATTATCTCCGTCTCAACATGGGTTTTTGCCGAATCGCTCTACTGAAACAAATCTTGTTCATCTCACTCACGATCTTGCTAAGTCAATCGACGCCAACAAGTAAACAGATGTCATTTACACGGATTTCACTAAGGCTTTCGACAAAATAAATCACCAGACACTACTTTATAAACTCCGTTCTCTCAATGTGTCCGAGAACTCTGTCATGCGGTTCACCAGCTATTTAAATTTGAGAACATCCCAAGTTGTATTTCATAACGTGTCAAAATTTCAACAAAGTATGTCAGTGGATCAGGTGTTCCCCAGGGTTCGAATCTTGGACCATTGCTTTTCTTAATATTCGTGAATGACCTTCCTCAGTGCTTAAGTGCATCTAAGTATGATGTATGCTGATGAAGTGAAAGTTTATCGCGAGGTTGGGAGTCTGGAACATTTCATGGCTCTACAAAAAGACCTGAAGTCTCTCCATGATTGGTGTCGGGCTGATTTCTTCCAGCTCAATGTTCGTAAATACCATGTCGTCAGCTATAGAAGAAAACTGTCATCGACCGAATTTGACTACACCATTGATGCAGTCTAAATCGGTCGTGTTTCTGTAACCAAAGACCTTGGTGTTTTCTTTGACTCCAAACTCGCATATTCATCGATCATTGGAATGCCGAAGAAGTTACCTTCGCTTTTTGTATATAGTTGTCAACAATATAATTGATGACTGTGATCTTCTTCAACTTGTTGATTTTTCTGTGCCGATTGGAAATAGGCCTGTTCGGCGGAATTTTCGCCTGCTTAAACCCGTTACAAATATTTTACGACGGTCCCCTATTTTTTGAGATGTGCAATATAGATAATCAGTGCGACGTGAAACCCGATATATGTTTAATTTCACTATAAGAGAATTTCTTAAAAGTTATATGTGAGTATTGAATGTTCATGTTATTATGCTTTTCCGTATGTATTTCTCAGTATCGTATTTTTAATCACTGTTCTACTCGTGTTTGTTTTTTTGCACTTTGTTTTATTCACCTTGTGTATTTGTGTTTTGTATTTCGCTTCTCTTGTCCATCTCTGTAATTGGGCAATTCTTGCCTGTTGAGATGTGAATAAATAAATAAATAAATTTCATTTTTGTATGAAACACCTGCGAGTGTAAAATATCCGCTTCTTATTATGACTACCAAACATTTTAATTTCAAAAAATGTAAAAACATCTGGTTCATATGAAACACCTGCAAGTGTAAAACATCAGGTTGTTACCAAACATTTGAATTTCAAAAATTACATAAACATCTCGTTTATATGAAACACTTGTGAGTGTAAAACATCTGGATTTCTTATACGACCACCAGTTTCAATTTCATCGTTCAATAAACATATGATTTATATGAGAGACTGTAAAAAAACTTCTTTGTACGACTATGAAACATCTGGTTTTAGAGAAGCACAGGCACAAGACAACTATGAAACATCTGGCACTTGCTAGGTTATCAGTTCCACATTGCCGACTAATTTCCCCAAAACAATCAACACCGGAACTTCCTTATCTTAACCCCGAAGAAAAAGTTTTCGATGCCTTCCCCCGTCGTCCAATCACACGCTTCCATCCGTTCCCCTCCCCCACACCTCAAGAGAGTTCGTTCGAACTTCCACCGCCAGAGGGCGCTGAGCTATCTTTCCCTGCTGTGATGGGGAAAAGCAAGGGGGGGGGGAAATCTACCCGACACATTTTCCAAGCCATCTCAGAAAAGTCCGCCGTTACGCGCAGAGCGGAACGGTTTCAATTTGTTACCCACCTGTGTTATTTTGGTTGTTGTTGTAACGGGATTTGATTGAGTTTCGTTGATGATGACGGATGAATGGCATGGGACACACACACTCTCTCTCTCTCTCTCAAAGCTTTTGGATTATTAATTGGATACATTAAATTGGATCAGTTATTTTCTTTGGACTATCGAGGTAAGTCTTTATCATTTTATTATACAATTTTGTTGTAATATTTTAAGATTATCGCGCGATTGATCCGGTGAAGGCGTTTCAAGAGTTTATCGTGATATCAGTGTGTCTGAATCGAAAATGACGAAATGACTGCTCATGTTCATGTTGATTGTTTTACAGCAAACCAAATTGTTATAAGCGGATTTTTTAATTTTCGGTAGGTTTTCCTTGGCATTTTTTTTCCACAAAAAAAAGAGATTATTTTGGAAGTCGTGTTATAATGTTTAATTGATTTATATTCGTATATATATACAAACGTTTCTCCCATTTCTTGATATTCATTATTTTTTTCATTATTATCTGGATTTTCTCATGAATCAGCTCAAGTTCGTTCAGTCATATTATGATGATCACGTTTGATACGTTGTTCCTGTCATGCACTGTTCATACGCGTTATTATTATGGAAAGAAAGAAATGTTACGATGAGGCATTTATTTCAGAGTAAAAGGTCAATACTGAATATTAGAACGACTCGGTAAAGATTCTACCAGTCTCAGTAAGAGTCTATCCTACAACGATTCAGTTTCTGAAACTATATTTAAACAATCTTGCAGTGATTAGTTTTTTAAAGATTCTATAATGATTCAGAATTTAAAGATTCTATAATGATTCCGAATTTAAAGAATCTCATATTAGAGCACAATGTTTAAGAGATCTTACAACGATTCTTCATTGTTTGAATTATCCTAAAATGATTCTTCATTGTTTGAATTATCCTAAAATGATTCTTCATTGTTTGAATTATCCTAAAATGATTCTTCATTGTTTGAATTATCCTAAAATGATTCTTCATTGTTTGAATTATCCTAAAATGATTCTTCATTGTTTGAGTTATCCTAAAATGATTCTTCATTGTTTGAATTATCCTAAAATGATTCTTCATTGTTTGAATTATCCTAAAATGATTCTTCATTGTTTGAATTATACTACAATGATTCAATATTTAAAGAATGTCATATTAGGGCACAATGCTTGATGGATCTTACAATATTCTTCAATTTTTGGAGGATCCTTAAAGGTTTGAAGGATCTTACAACGATTCAATATTTGCTGAATCCTTCAACGATTCGAAGGACCTTACAACGATTCAATATTTGCTGAATCCTTCAACGATTCGAAGGACCTTACAACGATTCAATATTTGCTGAATCCTTCAACGATTCGATATTTTCTGAATCCTTCAACGATTCGATATTTTCTGAATCCTTCAACGATTCGATATTTTCTGAATCCTTCAACGATTCGGTATTTTCTGAATCCTTCAACGATTCGGTGCTTGCTTAATCCTTCAACGATTTCATATTTTCTGAATCCTTCAACGATTCGGTGCTTGCTTAATCCTTCAACGATTTCATATTTTCTGAATCCTTCAACGATTCGATATTTTCTGAATCCTTCAACGATTCGATGTTTTCTGAATCCTTCAACGATTCGATATATGTTGAATCCTTCAACGATTCGATGTTTAAATTATCGGATATATCAGGGCTCACTATTTCAAGAATATTATATCAGGGCTCACTATTTCAAGAATATTATATCAGGGCTCACTATTTCAAGAATATTATATCAGGGCTCACTATTTCATTAATATTATATCAGGGCTCACTATTTCAAGAATATTATATCATTGACTCCGTAATCAAAGGGTTTGATATTGGGACTCGATATTTGAATAGGTTTTTCCTGGGACTCGGTACCTAGAGAATCCGATAGAGCAGAGTTCTTCAACAGCTGAACCGCGAATCGGTGGTGGTCCGTGAGAATTTTCTGCCGTTGCGTGAAAAAAAAGTTCACCCAAAAAATTCATGTAGCAGCTACACATAATTTTAGATTTACTACACAAAATGCCGTTTCCAGGCGGGCCGCAAAACTTTCGTCGTGGATGTCAGAAAGGCCGCGAATCAGTTCCCCCATTCATTCCTCCTTTTTTCATCGCAGTCCCACAAATTATTTAAATTATTTCTCTGTGATTTCCGCCGGTCCGCGAATTTTTTTTTCCCAACCATTTCACCAGTCCGCAGGTAGAAAATGGTCGAAGAGAGTATTTATTATTGCTCAATAATTTGTGTCTGAAAACACAACTTGTAGAGATGTGGTAGATACCATGTTTCCACCCCGAAAGTAAGCCCTAGCGTGATTTTTCAGGATGCTCCTAATACAGGGTGATCCAAAAGTCACGCAACCCGTTCTAACATATTTTATTTTTTTGCGCCAATGCAGGCCAGAATTCTGGCCGCTCTTCTCAGGGCACTCAACTTTTTCAATGTGCGTTTGAAATGTTTTTCTTTAGTTAATCAATGAAATGGGGATTATTCTTATGCGTTTGTCTTCAGGTGTCCTCACAAGAAAAAAAAAATCCCAGGGGATTTTTTTCCAGGATCCGGTGATCTTGGTGGCCGCAATCCTTTTGAAATAAGGCGGTCATCCAAAAATGTGTGCAGTAAATCCATTGTCTCATTGCACCTCCTAGAGATAGAAGACCTCTGCACTGTTTGCCATAAAACGCCATTCAGACTACCTAGCAAGTTTGCCATATTTTGAAACACAGCATCCTATTTCGTTTTTTCTTATTTTGGCGTAGAATCTTCCTGATTGGCTCACAAATACCGCATAGTGATTGGATGTGGGGCATAAAAATCGCCAATTCTGATCCCGATCATTTTTTTCCGAACGATTCTTTTTCACAACGATGAGCCTCGGACAACCAATATTGAATTAATAAATAATACTGGCACGAGAAGGGAATTTTTTTCCCTGAATATTCTGAGGCAAAATGGACTACTTACTGACGTCACAAGCAGCGTGCGGAGGCCTTCTGTCTCTAGGAGGTGCTGGGTTGCTCCATTCTGTTGCAAAAAAAAAGAAAGCAAAAACGTTCATTTTTATCCGACAGTACGATGAATTACAAGGTAATGTCCCCGTACAGTTAGTTTCCCATCCACTGTTTCTTAAAATTGAAAAAAAAAATAGACCCACACTTTCCTCGGCGTGAAATTAAGGACCACACACCGATTTTGACAGAATGCAGAGAGATGATAGATGTGCAGCTTTTCGGTGCACCAAATTCTGAACTGATCTCGAGCTTTCATCTCCGGAACGACCCTAACCAGCACCTCCTAGAGATAGAGGGCCTCCGCACTCTGCTTGTGACATCAGTAAGTAGTCCATTTTCCCTGCTCGTGCCAGCATCATCGTTAGTCATCATCGAGGGAGGGGTTTCGGATTAGCTGACTTTTGATGACGGGAGGGGGGGGGGGTTTGGATGATGCTTACGTCACCAACCGCCTTTTCTTTGAAGATATGAAATATCCTAAGCTGCTGACGAAATTTTGCTGACAAGGTGGGGGGGGGGGGGGGGGCGGGGGCCAAAAATGGCTAAAAATCTGCTGACGCAATACTTGAATGCCCCCCCCCCGGACATTTTTATGACCAATAGAACTACAACATTAAAATCATGGGAACCAAATATAAAGAAAAATCCTGGTATAAAATGTCTCTGAAGTTGTTATTATTATCATAATTTTGAATGCTAATATCAAAGACATTATTACTCACCAATAATTTATAATCCATTTCATAGGTTCTAGATCAGTGATTCCCAACGTGGGCGTTAACGCCCCCCGGGGGGGGCGGTAGAAGCTACGGGTATAGCATAGGAATCTATGGGTGAGACTGCGTTGGGGGGCGCTGGGAGAAAAAAAATTCTGAGGAAGGGGACGATGGGACAAAAAAGGTTGGGAAACTATGTTCTAGATTATAAAAAATATTATAAAAATACCGCGCGCGCATTTCTGTGGCGACACCGTGAACAACAGATCGCTCACTTGAAGCAGTACATAAGTGACGTCACGCAGTAGCTCCGAGACCACGCCCACTGAACCAAGGCGGCAAACTCGACTTCAACGGGACGAAACAGAAATTATTATACAGCCCTGGTTCCAAGGACGTTGGATTGGGATGAACAAATTTGAGACGCAGCGATATGGGAATGTTATGATGACATAATACAGGGTGTGCGAAAAGTCCGTAGAAACTTTAAAAATGAATAGAAACCGGAGAAATAACCGAAAATAAGAAACGGTTCGCAGGGTTAGCATCGCTAGTTCACGGACATTTTTTCAGGACAGGAAAAAAACCTGCCGATAGGTGGCGCTGGTACGAGCGACATCGTTGGAAATATGCGAATGAGACGGTTATAAGAACTTGCGCTCCTAATCCACAACGAGTTCACCGTTATAAACGTGTATGTGGACCCGTTGCTGGATTTGTGACTCGCCTGCAATGTGTGGATCCCGCTGCCTGGGGTAGTTAGTGGTCATGTGGAACACATAATGCTGTAATAAACGATTTGGAGGCATTCTGTTTGCTATTTGCGTATCTTTTCTTCGACTTGTGTACGTCAGTGCCACCTATCGGCTATTTTTTGAGTTATTTCCCCCCCCCCTCTTAAAAAAATTCCCGTTATCTTTTTAGCGATGCTAACCCTGCAAACAGTTTTTATTTCGGCTATTTTTGCTGTTTTTATTCATTTTTCATCCAATATTTCGTTAAGTGTAAAGTTTTTGAAGGTTTATGATTTACAGTCGGTGACTTTTTCGACAGGGGTCATTCAAGTATTACGTTAGCATCGATGAGGGGGGCGAATTTCCGGGTTTTCTGACTTTTGATGACAAGGGGGGGGGCGTTTTGAATGATGCTTACGTCATCAACCACCCTATATCAAAATATGAGGTATTCTTAATGGCATCTTACTGGGTGTACCAAAAACGAGAAAACCTTTCCCTATTTTTTGTGGGCACCCGAACGAACTAACATTCTTCGTATTGATAAGTCCTCTATAGAACCACTTTGGTGATCTCTAAATGTCCCGCTGATCTTTTGTGTGAGCTGGAAGTGTGTCGGGGGCCACTCAAGTGTTCCAGAAATGTGTAGCGGGCCCCTTAAGTGCTCTGGAACTGTGACGCGCGTTAATCGAATGATTTATAAGTATGCCACGGATCACTTAATTAATCTGGGAATGTAGCGCGGGTAACTTGAGTGATGTAGAACAGCACTGTGCGGGCCGCTTAAGTGCTCCAAAACTATGCCACATAAGTGATCTCTAAATGTGCTACAGACCGCTTGAGTGTTCTGGAACACTGCCGTGGGCCGCTCAATTGATCTGTGAATGTGTCGCGGGCCTCCTCGAATGATCTAATGTGCCACACGGGCCGCTTAAAATTCTCTGAAACTGTGCCACGGGCCGTTTAAACTCTCTGAAATTGTACCACGGGTCACTTAAGCGATCTGTAAAGGCGCTGTTCAGTTCATTTTCTATAAAATTAGGTTTGGGGGGGGGGGGCACATCAGATAAACCCGAGGGCCACATTTAGTCCGTGGGCCATAGGTTTAGCATACATGACTTGGAGGGTGGGTCGCGATGAGCTTCCCTTAAAGAGAAATTTTCTGTTCTTAATAGCGTTCAAATAGCATTGGAATTAACAGAAATCTATCATAATAGCATTTAAAGGTATTTTCATCCGAAATTTAAATTTGCTTGCAAATATTTTTTTGCATAAAAAGTTTTTTTTCATCATCGGAGGAAGGGGGGGGGGGCGCATAGAGGCACTTGTGTCCACCCGTATACGTGTCCGATACCAATATGCGTTAGAAGGGGGGAGTGCTGACGAAATTTGCTGACAAGGGTGGGGGAGGGGCATGGCCCCGCATCCGGAAGCGGGGTCCCCAGGGGAATCTTTTGCGGGCCTCCTGTCCAACTTTTCACGGGCCCCTTATGTAGTGAATTTACAGCGTGAAAAAGCAAAAAAGGATGAGAACTGTCCCGGGCCAGAGTCCTGTCAGCACCCCCCCCCCCTTGTGGGGGCCATGGGAAAGGGGAGTCAGAGTTTTGCTGACGTGACTTGAACGGCCTCACAGCTAAAAAAACGGAATTCTTAATCATAGACCGGAAAAATGACAAGCTTTTCTTATATCGCGCATCCAAAAATTTCCGAAATTTTACGGTTCGTTTCACAAATTTCAGAAAAAAAAAGAAAATTTATCAGTAAAAAAGAGGAAAAATTTTTTTATCAGTAAAAAAGAGGAAAAATTTTTTTATCAGTAAAAAAAGAGGAAAAAAAATTTATCAGTAAAAAAGAGGAAAAAAAATTTTATCAGTAAAAAAAGAGGAAAAATTTTTTTATCAGTAAAAGAGAGGAAAAAAAATTTTATCAGTAAAAAAGAGGAAAAAAAGTTTTATCAGTAAAAAAAGAGGAAAAAATTTTTTATCAGTAAAAAATAGGAAAAAAAATTTTATCAGTAAAAAAGAGGAAAAAATTTTTTATCAGTAAAAAAAGAGGAAAAAAAATTTTATCAGTAAAAAAAGAGGAAGAAAAATTTTATCAGTAAAAAAGAGGAAAAAAAATTTTCTCCGGAAACGAAAATTATTGCAAACGTCAAAATTGAATTTTTTTTTATTTGGGCTTAAAATCCAAAAAATTTGGAAATATTCGGAATTAGTTTTGTTTCTCTTCATTTTACCGGAAAAGAAATTTTCACGGTGAAATTTGAATTGAGGGGAGGGGGAACCTCCTATCTTTAAACACGGTGAAAATTATTAAAAATGTTATTTTTATGCATACACTCTAATTTATTTGAAAAAATTTCCCACATATATTTGATTGCGTATGCTATCCTATGCCAGTGCAAAATTTTACATATACCGTATATATCTCCAAAACTTAAATTTCTTTTCACAAAATTTTCAAAAAATGCATCGAAAACGACTTGCACGCGTGATAAAATTGCATGAAAGCGATAAAACTGAATAAAAATTGATTCGAAATAAAGAAAACTGTTCGGCGCTCATAAAATTATGAAAATGATTGAGATTTTGATCGACTCACAATCTTATTCAAAATTAAATTTTAAATTTTTTTGAAAAATTTTAAATTTTTTTATATAGTATTTATGAAGGGATAAATTTTGTTCGTCATTTTATGAACCGAACAGTTTATTATGAATCAAATTTTATTCAATTTCATTGATCAGCTGTTTTTTAATGCGTTTTCTTTAAAAATTTGTAAAAAAAACTAAATATCAGAGACTAACGAAATTTTGTTCTGGCACAGGATAGCATACGCAATATGAGGTAAAAATGGTAAATAAATCGAAGGAAAAATAATATTTTCACTGATATTTCTACATGAGAAAGTTTGGTCGCTCATTATACGTCACTCACTCTCTAGACCACTCACGTGCACACCAACTAGATCGCTCTCTCTGTGTCATGAACTGAATCACTAGATCCTTCAGTCTGCCGCTGGGTCGCTCATCTCATATCACTTACTCTATAGCTGCGGGACGCTCACTCGCTCACTAACCAACGGCAACCCTGTCACTCACTAACTATTGTATAGTTTACAGATTCACTGAATCGGTCATTCCTCGCTCACTTACTGGCTTTCACTGACTCGTGTCGAACTGTTGTCGGCGAATTTTCCCAGCGGTGTATTTTCTGTCGATGAATTAATTGTTGGTTGGTAAATTTTCCTAGCGGGTGAATTGCATGGCGGTGAATTGTTGTCGGTGAATTTTCTGCCGATGAACTGTCGTCGGTGAATTTTCTGCCGATGAATTAATTGTTGGTCGGTAAATTTTTCTAGCAGTGAATTGTTGCCGGTGAATTTTACCAGCAGTGAATTGTTGTTGGTGGTGAATTTTCCCAGCGGTGCATTTTCTGCCGATCAATTAATTGTTGGTCGGCAAATTTTCCTAACAGTGAATTGCGTGGCGGTGAATTTTTAAAGCGGTGCATTTTCTGCCGATGAATTAATTATTGGTCGGTAAATTTTCCTAGCAGTGAATTGTTGTCGGTGAATTTTCCCAGCGGTGAATTTTCTGCCGATGAATTAATTGTTGGTCGGTAAATTTTCCGAGCGGTGAATTGCATGGCGGTGAATTGTTGTTGGTCCGTAAACCGTACAAACCGAGACTCGTCGAAAAAGAATTCCACCAACTTCCCCAGAATTCGCCAACTCCGATTCTTCCTCCATCAGAATCATCCTAAAACTCGTAACGACCTAATCGACTCGGGAGGAGGAGGAACGTGCCGGGAGAGTGGAGATCGGGGAGAGACTGAAACTCATTAATGAGCAATTTAGGGGCCATTAAGTGATGATTCCTTAACATCGACGACCGAGCTGTTAAAAAGGAGGCGGTGGTGCAGTTGACACAATTGGCCATCTAATTTGATTGCAGATATTGGGTAGTCAAGATGCGTGTTGTGCGTAATGGTTTCGCTCTCTCTCTCTCTCTCTCTGTGTCGACTGCGTAATCACTTATGACAGTGATAAGAGAGACGCTTCGTAATTTTCTTAAGATGTAATTTTTTTTTTTCGGGTTTAATCGTTTGTTGTTAACCTAATGTCGGAATCAATTTATTATTGTTATCGAAATTATCCGAGAAATATTCGAAGAAAGAAATCGATTTGATCATGATCAGTATCGGAAAAACCGTGTAAAAAGTGCGATTCATAAAAATACTAGATCATGCAAATATTTCATCTCGTATGGGTTTCTTAATTAGCTACAATCAATTAAAATTGATTTAGCAATCGTTTTAGAGACCGTTAATACCATACATGCTTCGTGTATAGTGTTAATGAGAAGTGTGTGTGTCTCAGAGAGTAAAAACCCAAAAGAATTGGCTTTAGTGAAATTCATAAATGTATTTAGAATGATTAGCATAAAATGCCCGAGTAATTTTAAAGCTAAATTTTCTTGTAAAACATCTGGTTTTCATTGGTATGTCTGTAAAACATGTTTTTGTTTGACGTTTGAGACTTTTTGACAATTGTTTTTTTTAGACTATCCAACACTTATATATTGTTTTTGTGTGTCTGTAAAACATCTGTTACTTCACATGACCGCGGAAAGTTTCGATTTCAGACGTTTGTTTAACACCTTTTTTTCAGACACGCGTTTTGGTACGGCTGCGAAACATCTGTCTCGTTTACATATGACTGCAACACGTTTGAAGAACTTCGAGCGCTTAATGAAAATTTGGATTTTGCGTGACTATCGAACACGCTTTTAGTCTATATGGAAACGTCCTCTCCACTTGTCAATACAAGATTCATCGAAAGACTGGTTATTTGTGGAGATGAAGATTACAAGGAAGAAAATTCATCACTGACCCCACGGGGACACGAACCCCGGTCTCTCGCTCGCCGGACGAGTGCTCTACCATCTAAGCTATGGAAGCAGATAGAATATCTCAACCTTGGAGCGCATATATATATGTTGAAAGGCACCGTGTACATGGACGGCGTCAACAAACAACTAATAGCTCGTGAATGACAAAGGCCAACCAGATGGCCATATGCATATAGAAACATCCTCTCCACTTGTCAATACAAGATTCATCGAAAGACTGGTTATTTGTGGAGATGAAGATCATGGTCGTGGTCATTCACGAGCTATTAGTTGATTGTTGACGCCGTCCATGTACGGTGCCTTTCAACATATATATATATACGCTCCAAGGTTGAAATATTCTATCTGCTTCCATAGCTTAGATGGTAGAGCACTCGTCCGGCGAGCGAGAGACCGGGGTTCGAGTCCCCAGGGTGGGGGCAATGATGAATTTTCTTCCTTGTAATCTTCATCTCCACAAATAACCAGTCTTTCGATGAATCTTGCACACGTTTTTAGTGTCTGCAAAAACATCTAGTTACTTCATATGACTACCAAAAGTTTCAATTTCAGTTGTTTTTTTTAAACATCTCTTTGAAGACTATCGAACATTTGTTTCTGTGCTTATCGAACACTGTGACATCATCGAACACGCGTTTTGTGTGTGTGTGTGTAAAATATCTGATTAGTTTGGAAAAAACTTTTGAAACTGCCAAAAAAAGTTCCAATTTCAGACGTTTTAAAACTTTTTTTTGTGAGACTATGGAGCAATTGTTTTAGTGAGATTATTGAATACGCGTTAAGTGTGTCTGTGGAAAAACTGTAACTTCAGGTGACTAACAAAAGTTTTAATTTCAGATGTTTTTAATCACTTTTTTTAAGACTACCGAACACACGTTTCAAGTGTACTTAAAACACCCGTTACTTTGTATGACTATCAAGAGTTTCTTTTACAGACATTAGTTGAATATTTTGCTTTTGCTAGACCATCGAAGACACGTTTTGAGTGTCTGTAAAACATTCGGCAATTTATGCGACTTTTAAAAATTTCAATTTCAGTCGTTTTTTAAAAAAACACTTTGTGTAAGACTATCGAATGCACGTTTTGTGTGTATAAGTTATACATCTGTTACTTTTATACGACTACTGAAAGTTTCAGTTATAGACGTTAGTTAAAACTCTTTTGTAAAACTATCGAACACACAAGTTTTGTAAAACATCTGTTACTTTATAAGAGTACCAAAAGTTTTGATTTCAGAGTAAGGCTGGTATTACACTATAAAAATTTTTATAAAAGTTCGTTTATAAAACTTGAAAAATGCGACCAATAGGCGGATCAGTTAAGTTCGCTCGAATGTAACAGATGTGTTTATTGGTTACATTTTTCAAGTTTTATAAACGAATTTTTATCAAAGTTTTATAGTGTAATACCAGCCTAAAACATCTTTCGTAAAACTATTGGTGACTCGTTTTCGTAGGACTGTCGAATACACGTTTCGACTGTGTCTATAACATCTGGTTATTTTATACGGCTACCAAAAGTTTCAATTACAGACGTTGGTTAACCATCTTGTATTTGATCGAAAGCACATTTTGAGTGTCTATAAAACATCTGTTATTATACAGTATATTGGGCATCTTTTTCTCAGCTACCTCGTTGGGCATTTTGTCTGTCGTGGCGTTGTATTTGTATTTATACGACTTTCGAAAGGTTCAGTTTCAGTCGAATTTTAAACATCTTGTGTTTGTGAGACTATTGAGAACATACTTTTGTACAGCTGTAAAACATCTGGCTCGTTGATATCCCTACCGAACGTTTGAAGAACTTCATGCGTTCCCATAAACATTTGCTTAATGTGAGATTATTGAACACATGCTCGTATTTGTGCGACTGTAATGTAATCGGGAAATTTCCTACGGCTATCAAATGTATAAATTTAAGGCTCCTAGCCAACCATCTGGTTCTCGTAAGACTATCAGACGCCGATTTTGCCATCGCTGTGAAACAGCGGTTCTCAACGTTTTTGACTCGCGGAGCCCTATGCAGGTTATAATTTTTTATGGCGGAGCCCTGTCTGACTCGAGGAGCCCCACAAGTTTTACGGCAGAGAGAACCTGTAGGCCTCTATTATTTATTTATCTATCAAATTTACTGATTTGATATTATTTTTCTCGAGTCGCCGCGGAGCTCCTCTGAGGTGCACACGGAGCCCTTGGGACTCCGCGGAGCACCAGTTGAGAACCCCTGCTGTAAAACATCTGATTCTAGCGAGACTATCAAATGAGTCGTCCAGTTGCAAAACTCGTTAAATGCCATCCAGATTTTTTTTTCTTTTACAGAAAGTGGGAAAATCCGAAACCCCTCCCCCCCCCCCGATGCTGACGTAATACTTGAATGATCCCTAAGGAGCATTTCTTCAACAGTATATTGGTGTATTACCACTCATTCAAAATGTCTTGAAACTCTGCGCGTGTCTCTCAACACTGTGGTGCTACACACTTTAATACGAGCTTTTAGGGTTTTAATTGTTGGTTTTTTTTCCTTCTTGAATTTTTTAACTTTTTTAGCAACGTGCAACTTTTTCAAAAATCACCAAAATTTACTCATATTTTGTGCCATAAAAATTTTTGAAAATAATTTTAATAGAACATCCTCGTGTTAAAGCATGTAACACCACAGTGTTGAGGGACGCACAAAATTTCAAGACATTTGAATGAGTGGCGTTCGAGCAAAAAAAAAATGTTCCTTAGGGGGGGTCGTTCAAGTATTACGTCAGCATCGATGGGAGGGGGTTTCAGATTTGCTGACTTTTGATGACAAGGTCACTGCCACTTGTCACTCAAGGGATCTCTAAACGTGCCACGGATCGCTTAAGTATTCTGGAACTGTATCGCGGGTTACTGAAGCGATTTGTGAATGTGAAAGTGATCTTTCAGGCCTACTTCAGTGATCTGAAAACGTGCTACGGGCCACTTGAATGCTCTGGAATTGTGCCACGGGTCGTTTAAGCGATTTGTAAATGTGCCGCTTAGTTCATTTTTTACAAAATTAGGTTTGAGGGAGCACAAGCCACATCGGATAACTTTCAGGGCAACACATTTGGTCCGCGTATACGGCTTGAAGGGTGGGTCGCAATGAATTCCTTAAGGAGAAATTTTGAGTTCTTACCCTTTGAATAGCATTGAAATTAACATAAATTGATTAAAATAACACACATACACGTATTTTCTTTCGAAATTTTAATTAAAAAATGTTTTTTTTCGTCGGGGGGGGGGGGAAGTGCATGAGCCCCTTACGTCACCCCTCCCACGTACATTTCTGATCCCACCAATATGCGTTAGGAGGTAGGGACAGTGCTGAAAAAATTTTGCTGACGGGGGGGAAGGGGGCCAGCAATGGCTAAAAGTTCGCTGACGTAATACTTGGACGGCCCCTTATATAACAAAAAAACTTAGCTTTGAGGAAAAAACGCATTTTAGTGAAAGACATTAGCGCGTGTGTAATGCCTACCACAGCAGTTTATGTTAAAATATTTAAAAAATATATTTTTAGCAAAGGCAGAACAAAAACTTTAACGCAGTTATAGACGCAGAAAATTTCATGGTATTTAAAAATTGAAAAACTGTGTTTTTTTTTTGGAAATTTGCGCGCACCAACCCCCTTTGCAACTAGACGCCTCCAATATACAGTTCTCGTAAGACTAGCAGACATCAATTTTTCCACCCCTGTTAAACATCTGATTCTTGCGAGACTTTCCGTTACAAGATTCATTGAAAGACTGGCCAATTGTGGAGATGAAGATTACAAGGAAGAAAATTCCTCACTGCCCCCACGGGGACACGAACCCCGGTCCCTCGCTCGCCGGACGAGTGCTCTACCATCTGAGCTATGAAAGCAGATAGACTATCTCAACCTTGGAGCGTATATATATATATGTTGAAAGGCACCGTACATAGACGGCGTCAACTGTCCCCGTAGGGGCAGCGATGGATTTTCTTCCTTGTAATCTTCATCTCCACAAATAACCAGTCTTTCAATGAATCTTGTATTGGCAAGTGGAGAGGACGTTTTTATAAGCACAACTCCGGTTATAACGCGTGGTAAGTCTAGTGAGACTATCAAACATCCATTTTTTTTACGCCTCTGGTAAATGATCTAGTTCTTTAATCAACTTTATACGCGAAATTTTTACCACGAATATGCTTAAGAGGCGCCTCTTAGGAAAATAGAAATACAAATGGGAGAAGTAGACTTTAAAGGTAGGTAGGTTCCCGGAATGTCCTAAATTTTTGAAAAAAAAACATGGGTGAAAGCATTTTTTGAACTTGTGGATAATCTTCCATGAAGATGTTATCAAGTTGCCCACTCGATCATCCGTTGTTTCCTACCAGGTTGTCCAAGACCGTTTTGACGTGAATACGCCTTTTAAATCGCCTGAGGATACTGGGAGCATTCGCAAAACAAAACAAAAAAAGTTGCATGACGAAGTTCTTTGAGTGCTCATGTCTCGGGAAGTACCTGACCTGCACAGGGAAAAGGTGCACCCAATGATATCACTCTGGTTCCAATATCTAATCCCGTCTGGACACCCAGTCCCCGCGGCCCTTATCCGTAGCAAATTGTTTCCCGCTATATCTCAAAAAGTACGCAATGCACGTCAAAAGCGATGGTATCGTCAGACGCACATGGAAAAGGTGCACCCAACTCCAGTTTCAATATCTCTTCTAGTCTGGGTACCAGGCCCGCAGCACTGATTCCTTAAAAGAAAATACTAGTATACCTTGAGCAGTTTACATCAAAAACAGAACGACATTGGTATCGTTTGTTAGCTGTTCTTAAGACAAAACCGATTACAATGGCATAATGACATTGTTTCAGTACCTAATACGCGATTCAAAGCACAAAAAACGTATGCACGTCAGAATTTGAGGCCGGGTCTATGATGGTTTACGGAAAATTCACCGACCAACAATTCACCGCTAGAAAATTCATCGCTAGGAAAATTCACCGCCGGAAAATCACCGCTAGGAAAATTCACCGTTCGATGCGAATCAGTTAGCGAGGGAGTGAGAGATTGAGTTACTGAGTCAGTGTGTGAGTGATTCACAGACTTACTTGGTTATTCACATACTCACTTGGTCATTCACATACTCACTTGGTCATTCACATACTCACTTGGTCATTCACAGACTCACTTGGTCATTCACTCGCTCACGGACTCAGTAGCTCGCTCACTCACTCCCTCTCTTACTGACTCAGTAACTCAAAAAACCGCTCACTCCCTCTCTTACTGACTCAGTAACTCAAAAAACCGCTCACTCCCTCTCTTACTGACTCAGTAACTCAAAAAACCGCTCACTCCCTCTCTTACTGACTCAGTAACTCAAAACCGCTCACTTCCTCTCTTACTGACTCAGTAACTCAAAACCGCCCAGTCACTCGCTAACTGTCTCGCACCGAACTGTTGTCGGCGAATTGTTAGTCTGTGAATTTTCCTAGCGGTGAATTGTTGGTCGGTGAATTTGCTGACGGTGAATTTCCCGGACACGGTCTATGACGCAGCCTACCCGCAATTTTTTTTTTTTAACTACTACGTCAGTGCCAATTAGCAGAGCATCGTCCGCATATAAATCAAAAATTCATTTCGAGAAACTTCTGGATAATCCATCATCCATGAGAATGTCATGAATCATCGGGCCGAAATTTCATTTAATTCAGCCCAAATAGGCCCGAAAAAAACCATTTTCCCACGCCTTTCAAGAATCCAACACACCCACCCCTCCCCTCCCCGCAACAAACGAAATCTTCAAAAATAATTGGCCCCTCTCACCCCCAAAACATTTTCAAAGCAATTTTTCAACACGTCCAAGACGATGCATCTTCCCGCGTTTACGATGTTGAATAATAATGACATTAATATTTAATACTGGGGAGATGACGACGGGGGGAAGGGGGGGGGGAAGCTCCGAGATTCCCACCCACCCCTCAGACCTTTTATTACCAACGATTACTTCTCGCCCCCGACGCACATTCCAAAACTCCCCATTTAAAAACACACACACACACAGAAATAACGTATAATTAATATTATTCCGATTTTTTGTTGTTGTTTCTAAGAGAACAGAACAACGTTAATATGACGTTGTATTTGACGTCAAAAAATTTCTAAGCTTTCCTATGCAGGGGGGTGTGCGGGGGAAGGGGGGGCGAGAACGCGATGAATAATAGGAAAGTTGAAAATAAAAAACGGCGGGGGACGCGTGCGCGATGGTATAAAGCGGTTTTCTATTGCGGGAAGCCCATTGTGTTCTTTGTTTGAAGGGGGTATATCTAATGCAATTTACATTCACACTTTTTGAATAGGAGTGGGAGTGAGTGAAATTTTCTCATTCAAAAAAAAAAAAAAAGATAGAGAGAGAGGATTATCACACACACAGAGAATAAAGAAGAATAAGAATTAAAATAGAATAAAACAAAATATAAAAATACGGAGATATTTTCAGTTTCTTTGTTACGTAAATACGACGCCATTTTCGGGCCAGTGATACTTTTCCCCGTCGCTAAAAAACGGGGGTTAAATGATGGGAATTCTCGGTAGATGAATGGAGGCGGGGGGGGGGGAATGGAGGACCTTATTAATGGGACATTCAAAAGAATGGAATAAAGAGAGACAGAGAATAACAATATCTTCCGCTCCCCACACACACACACACACACGCGCACGATATATTATTGTCTCACTGGTAACAATGTATTTATTGTTGTGAAAGATCTCCTTTTGTGTGCGCGTGTGCGTGTGAATAGGAAAATTCTATTGTTATTGTTCCGGGAATGTATTTTTTTTTCTCTTTTTTTCTCCTTTTTGTGTGTGTGTGTGTGTGTCGCGTGTTAATTAAAAGATAAAAGTCGATTTCAATCATATTTATTTGGGAATCGACAGATTGTTTTTTGAATTTCTTTTCGTTTTTCTGTTTAGAAATCCGTGGGAATGAATCCGTTTTTAAGAAGCGGAGGGGGATTCGTTCTCGGAGTGCGCGTGCGTCGAGGAACTGTTGCTGTTGCGAGAGCGGGGGGGGGGGGGAGCTTGAGGTAAGGCCCCCCCACCCCGAAATGTGAGAAAATGACCGAAAAAGATGGCAAAATCTATTGTTCTATCACTTTGTCCCCCTCGAAATGAAAGTGGTCCCCCCCCCCCTCAGAACGAAATTTCTTGCTACGCCCCTGTGCGAGAGGGTTTTCACAGTCACAAACTTTATTCAATCGAATTCATTCAAAAACACAATACAATATAATGTAGAATGCGATGTATCTAAACATATGCAAGTGTATACGTATATGAGTTGTCAAGGGGCAATTATGTCCGCAATGACAACCAATCGACGAAATTAATGAACATAGTCAAAACAATTTTCACAGTCATACATAATGTACAGGTTAATAATAGTCATAAATATGAAGCGGCAATTTTAATTCAAGCTTAATTTGGGCGTGTGAATTTTAATTGAGCTGCTTTTAGAAGGGGGGGGGGGTGTTCCCCACAACGTGAAACCGACCATGACCCCCGCTCTATCTAGCACCTCCTAAAGATAGAAGGCCTCCGCCAGCACCTCCTAGAGATAGAAGGTTTCCGTACGAAGTCCATTTCCCCTCAGAATATTCGGAAGTGGGGGGGGGGTTAAATTTCCCTGCTCGTGCCAGTATCATCGTTGTGCGGAAAATGACCGGACTCTCAGAATTGGCGATTTCTATGCCCCCCCCCCCCCACATCCAATCACTATGCTGTATTTGTGAGCCGGTCAGGAAGATTCTACGCCAAAATAAGAAGAAAAGAAATAGGATGATGCTGTGTTTCGAAATGTGGCAAACTTGCTAGGTAGTCCGAATGACGGTTATGGCAACCCGTGCGGAGGCCTTCTATCTCTAGGGGTGGTGCTGATCTATCGTTACCGTTACCGTGGAATTGTAAATGAAGCGCCGGCGCTGGGGCCGCATCTTAAGGGTCATTTCGGCCATTAACTTAAAAGATTCTGCTATGCTCATTCTAGAATTATTAAATGAGCATAGGAATCTGCTGATCTATGCTGATCTATCTATCCCACCATAGGGGTTATAAAGTGGGCTTCGCACTGTGACTGGGTCCCAGCGCCGGGTCAGATAATAAAAAGTCTTTGTTGGGCACATAAACCACTAAACGCCATCGGCAACCGGCGTCCATTTTTCGTCTACTTTTGCGGAAATTTCAAAGGAAGACGCTTGGTGGGGGGGGGGGGAGGAATCTCCCATTCCGCCATTATTCTATGGCCTTTGTCAGGGCCGTAACTAGGATTTTTGCCACCAGGGGTAAACATGATTCAGCCTCCCGGGGCAAACATTATTTTGCCGCCCCTACACCTTTAGAACCATATAATTTCGTAACGGTGTTCTTTGTCCCCGCCGTAAAACTGCCGCCCCCTCAATTTTTCCACCCAGGGCAGTTCCCCCCCCCCCAGTTACGGCCCTGCCGTTGTATTGAAAGCCATAAACTATTGTTTCTCCAAGGAGGATGACTGGACGCAGACATAGTGCGAAGGCAGCTTGAGCTAGCTACCTTGCGGGTTTGAAGCCATGGTGGACGAGCGATGCGAATCCCGGAGCACTAAGCACCGAAAGACCACCATCGGGCAAGAAGACACGAAGCTGAGATTACATGGGGCAGGTGCTCACAAAGATACGCATGTGGTCAGCAGGCCTCGAAGGGAGGCCCCACGAAAAACTATAGACATATACAATACTGTATGCAACAATTACAAAAGAGACACAAATGTGGGACAAAAGTGATATGCCAGAGCAGGGGGATACAAAATAAGACGGGGGAAAAATGACATACAGAAAAGCACTATGCGTGTCACGAGCAGATGCAAAGCGTGTCCGAAAAATTCACCGCCATGCAATTCACCGCTAGGAAAATTCACCACCGGAAAATTCACCGACCAACAATTCACCACCATGCAATTCACCGCCGGAAAATTCACCATCATGCAATTCACCGCTAGGAAAATTCACCGACAACAGTTCGATGCGAGACAGCGAGCGGTTTTGAGTTACTGAGTCAGTAAGAGAGGGAGTGAGTGAGTGAGTTACTGAGTCAGTAAGAGAGGGAGTGAGTGAGTGAGTTACTGAGTCAGTAAGAGAGGGAGTGAGTGAATGTGTGAGTCAGTAAGAGAGGGAGTGAGTGAATGTGTGAGTTACTGAGTCAGTAAGAGAGGGAGTGAGTGAGTTACTGAGTCAGTAAGAGAGGGAGTGAGTGAATGTGTGAGTCAGTAAGAGAGGGAGTGAGTGAATGTGTGAGTTACTGAGTCAGTAAGAGAGGGAGTGAATGAGTGAGTAACTGAGTCAATAAGCGAAAGTAAGTTAGTCCGTGAGTGTGGGAGCCACTGAGTCCTGAGTGAGTGAGTATGTGAGTGAGGGAGTGACCCAGTGAGTAAGTGATTGAGTGTGTGTCTTAGTCACTCAATCACTCACTTAGTCACTCACTCGCACACTGACTCAGTAACTCAATAGCTCACTCCCTCGCTAACTGACTGGCATCAAACTGTTTTGTCGGTTAAATTTACAAAACCCTTGAACTGTGCGGGAAACTTATAAAACACTTAAAAACGCGCAGAAAATTTATAAAACCCTTTAAATGCGCAGGAAGCGTTTATCGCTCTGGAAATGTGCAGAAAGCTTGCGCATCCCCTAAAAATGTGTGGAAGGCGTGTTTGTCTTCTTTGAAATCAGCGGAACGCGCATGTATCCTGTCAAATCCATAAGATTTCAAAGTAGGCAGCTACTAGAAATGCGCAGAAAA
This sequence comes from Pholcus phalangioides, assembly GCF_987345545.1. Classification (NCBI taxonomy): domain Eukaryota; kingdom Metazoa; phylum Arthropoda; class Arachnida; order Araneae; family Pholcidae; genus Pholcus; species Pholcus phalangioides. Next base: position 3,223,978 of record NW_028301613.1, on the reverse strand, counting down.
TGATCCTGACTTTTAAATCCTTAGAAATGCGTACCAAGTTTTGCGTACTCTTTGAAATGAAATGTATGTGTATTCTTTGAAAAGCGTAGAATGCTTATGCATTCCTGGAGCGCATATAAAATGTCTATCATCATTTGAAATGCGCTGGAGTTCTTTCTCCTTGGCCCTGGAAATACGTAGTAACGTTGCGTACCCATAAAAATGCGTAGGAAGAGTGCGTTTCCTTTAAAAATACGTAGAAGACAAATACATGCTTTTAAACTCACCGAAAATATATTGGATGCTTGCTAGCTCCTTGAAATGCATGGAAAAATTTGCACAACCCCCTGAAATGCTCAAGAGGTGCTTAGAGGTCTTAGAAATGCGCAGGAACTTTGCGTACCTCCCAAAAATTAGTAAAAGATGAGAGAGAGTATATCTTAAAATTCCTCAAAAGGAATGTGTATCATATGAAATACGTAGGACGCTCGCGTAGACCTACTCATTGAAATGCGTGAAAAGTTTACAAAATATTTGAAATTGCGCAGGATACGTTCTTAGTTTTTGGGAATGCTCGGGAAGCTTGCGTCCCATTAAAAATGCATGTCAGACGAGTGCATAGTTTGAAACGCGCGGAAGTCCCGTGTAATAATTGAAATATAACAGGATGCTTGTCAACTTATAGAAATGCATGGAAAATGTGCGAAACTCCTAACCCTTGAAGTTCACAGGAAACGCTCTTAGCTGTAGAAATGCGTAGGAAGCTTTCATACCGCTAAAAACACGTAGAAGACGCGAATGTATCTTTTGAAATGAGCGGAAGGCGCGTGTATCCTTTGAAATACATACGATGCTTGTGTAGCTTACTCCTAGTAATGGATGGATAATGTTCTAAACCCTCGTAATGCGCAGGAAACATTATCGGTCTTAGAAATGCGCAGGAAACATTATCGGCCTTGGAAATGCACAGAAAACTACCGGTCCTCGAAATGCGCTAAAAATATTATTCGCCCCCCCCCCCAAAATGCGCAGGAAATATTATTTAGCCCTCGAAACACGCAAAAGACCATTACTGGCCATCGAAATGCACAGGGCACATTGTTGGCCCCCAAAACGCACAGGAAATATTGGCCCTCTAAACGCGCTGGAATCATCGGCCCTCTAAACGCGCAGGAAACATTATTAGCCCCCAAAACGCGCGCAAAAAAAAAAAAAAAAAAAAAAAAAATGGACATCGAAAATGCATGGGAAACAAACATTACGAGCTCTAGAAGTGCGCAGGGAACCTTCTTCCTTTGTTGATAGCACGTCATGACTCAAGGGTGTTTAACTTTCCGGGAGCGCGGGCCACTCAAGTGATCTGTAAATGTTCCGCGGGTCATTAAAGTGATGTGGTAATGTCCTGCGGGACGCTTAAGTTATTCTGGAAAAAAGGCGCGGTTCACTCGCTTGAAGTGAACATGTGCCGCGGGTCACACTCAAGTGATCTTTAAATGCATTGTTGGCTGCTTAAGCGATCGGGAACAGCATCCCAAGTTTTTCAAGTGATCTGTGAACGTGCTGCGGGTCACTTAATTCAAGTGAGAATGCTCTGCGGGCCACCTAATTCAAGCGGGAATCTGCCTGCACGTGAGTGACCTGGCAATGCGCTGCTTATGTAATTTTCACAAAACAAAGTTTGATGTCGCGGGCCGCATTAGATCACAGCGATTGCCACATCTGACTCATGGGGACCATAGGCTGGACACGCATGTCACAACCGATAACTTCACAGTTTTTTTTCCTTCTTTTCAATCACCTTTACCCCGTTATTCCCGCCATTGCCGATTTTCAACCTTTGCGTACCTCCGGACGGCCCCACCCTTCCCACGTCGGTACGCTCGCGCACCACAGGTCGGGAACCGTTGGTGTACGATTATTAAAAAATGGAAATCTTTTAAAATAAATTTCAACACTGAAGGAGCTATCGGCTTTTTTAGCTCGAGCCCTTGCTAGAGATACTTTAGAAAATGAATAGAGAATTTCTTCACATTCTTGGAAAAACTCGGGACGCGGTTTACCGCGGGAAGATTTATGGGCCTCCCTCTCCCTCCCCGTCCATTTTTAAGAACCTTTTTCATAAGAGTGGATCGGGATATACAATACGGGACACGACGAATAATAATAATAATAATAGTGGTCTATATACACCTAATCTTTGGGACATTATTTAGAGGGAAGTTGAAAAATGTCCCATGTATCATCCGTTCCCGCACGGTTTTTTGGTTAAAGAATATATTATTATTATTATATCCCGCAGCACACACACACATACCGTCGTCTCATCAGAGTTCCGGTCCCTTTTGTGGGAGTCCCCCCATCATAATACTGTCCCATAAATCACGTGACAGCACGGTCCCCCCAAGGGAGAAATGACTAAAAAGAAAAATTATGTAAAAAAAAGAAAGAGGATTTTTTGTGGGAAATGAATTTTCACAGTTTATAGTATGTGCGGGGGCTCTAGGATATATAATATCGTTGATTGATGCTTTGATTTTGAATGTTGATTTATGCAAATTACGTCTCAATGGGAAGAATCAGATGTTATCGGTTTATCACTTATAATTTAGTTGTAGATCGGGGGTGGTGGTGGTCTTCAACATTGTATTGCCGGTGGGCCGCATGTGGCCCTAGATAGGGTTTTTTTTGAGTGGATACGCCGATGGGAAAGCTTGTTTATTTATAGGATTTTATAGAGAGATGCTGGAGAATTATTCGATGAATACAAATTCAAAATGAAAAACAGTGATTTCAAAGTTATACTTATATTGAAAAAGCTTGAGAATTAACGAGGAATGATATCAGAAAAATAGAGGAGTAATCGTAGAATTAATGAGGAGTAATCTTAGAATTAATGAGGAGTAATCTTAGAATTAATGAGGAGTAATTATTCAGAATTAATGAGGAGTAATTATTCAGAATTAATGAGGAGTAATTATTCAGAATTAATGAGTAATTATTTCAGAATTAATGAGTAATTATTTCGGAATTAATGAGGAATAATTTCAGGGTTGATGAAGAATAATTTATTATTTTATATAATCATTTTTGTATATTTATATAATCATAATCATATTGAAAAGAATAGTTTTATAATTATCGAAAGAAATAATTCTAGAATTATTGAAACAAATAATTTTGAAATTATTGAAAGAAATAATGTCAGGATTGACAGAATAAATTCATGAAAAATTATTATTACTGTAATTAAAAATATTTCTGAAAATACTTTCAGAATTGATGGAAGTTTACATTTGATGAAAAACTATTTATTAACTAATAGAATATTCATAATCAACAAAAAGAGTTTCTGAAATAATAAAATTTGTAGTCTTAAGAAAAAACTATTTCTGATATAATGAAAACTCATATTTCATGAAGAAAAATTCTCTCCTAATCAATAGAAATCATGATCAATGAAAAATCAGTTTTTTAATGAATTCAATTCGTAATCAATGAAAAAAAAAACCATTTCAGAATTAATGCAAATTCATTATTAATGAAAAAAATAATCTCGAAATCGCCTCGAAAATAATTTTCAATCGCCCGCTTTTGATTTGGAGCCCCCGAGCTCCGTTGAGACGTGACTGTGTGAATCTAGATGCCACAGTATGGCTTGCTGGCCTTCGGGCTTCATGGGAACGTTTTTTTTCGCCTCGCAATATCTGAAAGTTTGACGACCCCTGTTGTAGATCTCTACAATCCCCGTCGAGGAAACGTGTGTGTAAAAGAGGCTTCTTTGCACATTGATGTATGATGCAAAAAAGCAAACATACAGGAGCATCCTTTTTATTGCAGCTTGATTCTTCAGTAGTTCTATGCATGGCCCCCACATCCTGGAGTAGGGCCCTAGGCTGAGATCTTTTGCGGGCCCCCGGACTAGACTTTCACAGGCCCTCTTATGATGTATTTACAGCGGGAAAAAACCAAAAATAATGAAAATCGCCCCGGGCCCCATGGCTGGAGCCTTGTCAGCCCAACCCCTTGTATGGGCCATGGTTCTATGTTATGGACCAGTTATCTTCAACACATTTCCCGAGGGCTACATTTGGCCCTCGAAGATTTTTTTGTCGTGGCCCACCAATCATTTTCAGAAAATGGTTCAAAACATTTAAAAAGGTTAATTCTAGAATTAATGAAAGAAATGACATCGCAATTAATGAAGGAAATGATATCGGAATTAATGAAGGAAATGATATCGGAATTAATGAAGGAAAGGATATCGGAATTAATGAAGGAAAGGATATCGGAATTGATGAAAGAAATGATATCGGAATTAATGAAAGAAATATTTCTAGAATGAATGGAAGAAATTATTCTAGAATAAATGAAAGAAACGATTATATAAAAAAAATGATAAAATTCCAGAATTAATGAAAGAATTCTATAATAAATTAAAGAAATAATTTCGGAATTAAAGAAATAATTTCGGAATTAAAGAAAGAAATAATTCTAGAATAAATTAAAGAAATAATTTCGGAATTAAAGAAAGAAATAATTTCGGAATTAAAGAAAGAAGTAATTCTAGAATAAATGAAAGAAACAAATCTAGAATAAATGAAAGAAATAATTCTGGAATAAATGATAGAAATGGTTCTAGAATAAATGAAAGAAGTAATTTCAGAATAAACGAAAGAACTAATTGTAGAGTAAATGGGAGAAATAATTCTAGAATAGAAATGGAAGAAATAATTCTAGAATAGAAATGGAAGAAATAATTCTAGAATAGAAATGGAAGAAATAATTCTAGAATAAATGATAGAAATAGTTATAGAATAAATGGAAGAAATAATTCTAGAATAAATGGAAGAAATAATTCTAGAATAAATGGAAGAAATAATTCTAGAATAAATGGAAGAAACAAATCTAGAATAAATGAAAGAAAGAAATCTAGAATAAATGAAAGAAACAAATCTAGAATAAATAAAAGAAACAAACCTAGAATAAATGAAAGAAATAATTCTGTAATAAATGATAGAAATAGTTCTAGAATAAATGAAAGAAGTAATTTTAGAATAAACGAAAGAACTAATTGTAGAGTAAATGGAAGAAATAATTCTAGAATAGAAATGGAAGAAATAATTCTAGAATAGAAATGGAAGAAATAATTCTAGAATAGAAATGGAAGAAATAATTCTAGAATAGAAATGGAAGAAATAATTCTAGAATAGAAATGGAAGAAATAATTCTAGAATAAATGAAAAAAACACATGAAAAAAATAATTCTGGAAGAAATAAAGAAATTATTCCGGAACAAATTGAAAAAAGCTCAATTAATGAAAGAAATAAGTCCAGAGATGAAAAATTTAGAATCACTGTAAAAAATAATGTTAGAATTTCTGAAAAAAATAATTTCAGAATTAATGAAAAAAATAATTTCAGAATTAATGAAAATAATAACTTTTAAATCAAGGAGAAAAATAATTTTTTGGTAGAAATTATTTTACAATCAATGAGAGAATAACTGCATAATTATTGAAAGAAATGATTTCAAGATATATTGAGAAAGAAAATAATTTCAGAATTACCGAAATAATTAATTGTGGAATAATTTAAAGTGATATCAGAATCAATTAATTTAATCATTAATTAGTAGAAAACTTTTTCAGAATTAGTGGAGAAAACTATTTCAGAAAAGCAATGAAAATCGATGATTAATAAAAGAATGTTTTATTATTTTCCCTGTTTAACTCGAAGCCCCATTAGAACGTTCTATTAAGATGTCAATAATTACGTGAGTTTGTGGCTCGCGGGCTTCGTAAAAAATTTTTGCCCGCCGTGTCGGAAAAGTTGAAGACCCCCTACTTTAAAACATATTTTCTTTTTATGCCCCCCCCCCTCCCCATGTCTTTTCTAGGTTCCGCTCACCCATCAGACATAACACCAGATACTCATTCAGACTGTTAGGTACACACACTTACACTTCCGGCACAACTCACTAGGTAGTAAATTGCCCATGGCGATAGACCTGAATTGAAAAAAAGGAAGTAGTAGTAGTAGAGAGAGAGAATTTTTGGCTATCCCGACTTTATTGAAATTATTTTTATAATTAAAAAAAAATATATACCGTATTCAATTTTTATAGTTTCCTGAAATCAAAGGAACAGATTATTTCGCAACTTATTGATTATTGTATATTGTATAATAATAAAGACTATTAATATATAAACACTTATTTCCAACATTTATCACAGTGAATTTTTCCCATGCATTCTTTCCCATGAAATCTTTTCCCATGAATACATTTTTAGCAATAATTGGTGACAATTAGAAATGTACCGTATTTTCCCATATTTAGGATCAAATTTCTCCGCATTTTTCTCGGGGAAAATATGGTCAGACCGAGTACAGGCTACTTTTCAGTCGCCTTTTTTGCATCTCTTCCATATACTTTTATCTATATTCACACTATCAATTTCCCCATATAAAATTTCTTTATTATCGAGCTTCCTTTCCGTACAATGTCTTCCCATCCCAGCTGCTGCTAGTATCACGATCAACATCAGAATTTCATACCCCGTTTTTTTCCTCCTTTTTTTTTTGAAAAATATTATTATTTAAACGCCTTCTCCTCCTTAACCAAGAATGTCATTGTAAAGGCATCCTTAACAATATTCCTGTTATGTTTTCTCGAACACGGAAAAAAAAAAAAAAAGAGAAGAATTTTTTTTATTCTTTTTGAATGGACGAAGAATAATAAGATGAGAGAGAGAGAAGAAAGAAAAGAAAGTTTTTGAAAGCTTAATAATGAATAATACGGAACATGAGAGAAAGAAAGAGGTCCATACATAGGAAGGATAAAAGGACTGAAAATGGCGGATAGAAGGAAAAAAAAAATATATTTTATAATAAATAAAGAAGAGAAAAACTTTTGTCTTCTGTGCTTTGAAGCCACTCCCCATAACCCGTTTTTCCTCCCCCTTAACGCACTCGGACTCTTTCGCGCGCCATCTATCGGCGTCCGAGGACAAAAGCATCGGTGGCGTCTAGAGTTTTTTTTTTCCTTCTTTCCACCCTTTCTTTTCTTATGAAAAGACAGCTACGACAAAAGGGGCGGATGTTTTAGTTCTTTGAGCGTTAACATTCTTTATATTTTTTCTATGGAAAACCTGCGAAAACTTTTGTTTTCCCGCGGAAAAAAAAACGGGAAAAATATGAAAAAAGGGGGGAAAGATTTTTTTTTTCTTAAAAACTTCCTCATATTTTCTAAAGACAATGTACAAGCGTGAAAATATAAAAGGAAAGAAAAATATATCTTTTATTTTCATTTTTTTGTTTTGCTCCTTTTGTTCTTGACTTTTATTATAATATCTCATCATCGTTCTATAACGTTTAAGGGAAAGTTTTTGCTGTGTTTTATTATTTTTTTTAGAAATTTTTGTTTCTAAACAACAAAAAAAAAAAATAAATAAATAAAATGAAAACAAAAAAAAGGAGCTAAGTACGTTGTTTCCGTAGTTCATAAATATGTAAGGAGCAATATGAAAGGGAAGCTCTAACTAGTTTCACGCGTTATTTTGTTCTTCTATTTTTCTTCTTATGAAAGACTAAATATGAATACAATAGTTATAAAAATGGAAAGTTGTATTTAAAAAAAGAAAATCGCAATTTTTTTTTTCTTCGGTTATTTAATTTGTTTTTATTCTTTTCTGTGAAGAAGGATATTGCCGAATTTATCGATTTTGAAAATTTATTTAAGAATTTCGAAACTGCATTTTTTAAATTTTAAATTTGAATTTTTTTTAATTTTACATTTTTTTTTCATTTTGAATTTGGATTATTTTGGGATTTTGGAATTTGGATTTTGGAATTTTGAAATTTGGCATTTAAATTATTTTCGAAATTTGATTTTGGATTTTTTTTTCAAAATTTGAATTTGGATTTCCTTTTCAGATCTTGAATTTGGATTTTTTTTTCAAAATTTGAATTTGGATTTTCTTTTCAAATCTTGAATTTGGATTTTTTTTTCAAATCTTGAATTTGTAATTTCTTTTCAAATCTTGAATTTGGATTTTTTTTCAAATCTTGAATTTGTATTTTCTTTTCAAATCTTGAATTTGTATTTTCTTTTCAAATCTTGAATTTGTATTTTCTTTTCAAATCTTGAATTTGTATTTTTTTTTTTCAAATCTTGAATTTGTATTTTTTTTTCAAATCTTGAATTTGTAATTTATTTTCAAATCTTGAATTTGTATTTTCTTTTGAAATCTTGAATTTGGATTTTCTTTTCAGATCTTGAATTTGGATTTTTTTTTCAAAATTTGAATTTGGATTTTCTTTTCAAATCTTGAATTTGGATTTTTTTTTCAAATCTTGAATTTGTAATTTCTTTTCAAATCTTGAATTTGGATTTTTTTTCAAATCTTGAATTTGTATTTTCTTTTCAAATCTTGAATTTGTATTTTCTTTTCAAATCTTGAATTTGTATTTTCTTTTCAAATCTTGAATTTGTATTTTTTTTTTCAAATCTTGAATTTGTATTTTTTTTTCAAATCTCGAATTTGTATTTTCTTTTCAAATCTTGAATATGTATTTTTTTTTCCAAATCTTGAATTTGTATTTTTTTTTCAAATCTTGAATTTGTAATTTATTTTCAAATCTTGAATTTGTATTTTCTTTTCAAATCTTGAATTTGTATTTTCTTTTCAAATCTTGAATTTGTAATTTCTTTTCAAATCTTGAATTTGTAATTTATTTTCAAATCTTGAATTTGTATTTTCTTTTCAAATCTTGAATTTGTATTTTCTTTTCAAATCTTGAATTTGTATTTTTTTTTTCAAATCTTGAATTTGTATTTTTTTTTCAAATCTCGAATTTGTATTTTCTTTTCAAATCTTGAATATGTATTTTTTTTTCCAAATCTTGAATTTGTATTTTTTTTTCAAATCTTGAATTTGTAATTTATTTTCAAATCTTGAATTTGTATTTTCTTTTGAAATCTTGAATTTGGATTTTTTTTAAATGAGATGAATTTTAATTGAGATGAAATGTTCTGGCAGAATATGATACAAAATAAAATACGTATAAAGTTCAGAATATTTTTCCGAATTCAAATTATTTTCCCCAAAAACATTGAAGTTTTTCTTTTGATTCTGAATATTTCCAGACATGATTTTTTTAAAATAAAAATATTTTTCCAAATATAATTTTTTTTTTCAAATACAGAGGACTTCCCTGAGGACATGAATTTTAATTCAAAAATTCAGAACAAATATTTTCCGAATACGATTTTTGTAAAAATTCAAAATATGTATTTTTTGAATATGCATATTTTCTCTAAATTGAGAATAATTTTTTAAATATGTTCAAAAATATTTATCTTTTGAAAAAATTCAGAATATTGTTCGGAGAATGCGAAATTTATTTCAAAATTTATAATATTTTTCCGAATTTGAATCTTGAGTATTTGAAATTTTCAGAAAATTTCTCCGTTCACGAAAATTATTAGAGAATATGTAGGAGTGCTGTAAAATCTCTACATGCATATAAAAATACGCAATTAAATGTGAACTGACACAAAAAATTCACAAAAATTCAAAACTGAAAGAAATTTCAAATTAATGGGAGGAATTATTCCAAAATGAATGAAAATTTAGAATTGCAGAAATAAGAAAAATACTCAAGATAAATATTTCCAGCATTCATTTTGAATATGGAATTAATGGAAGAAATAATCCTAGAAATATGCAATAATAGAACTAATGGAAAAAATTATCTTCAATTAATAAGATTTTAGAACTGATGAAAACTACAGAATTGATCAAAATTCACAATTTAAGAAAGAAGTAATTCCGGAATTATTTGATCAAAAACTCAAAATCCCAAAAAATATAATAATAGTGATAATTCAGAATTGATTGAAATTTCAATTTTTTTCAGGATTCAAAAGAAATTTCATAATCGGTTGAAATATCGGAATGTATGAAAGAAAAAATTTCTGAATTAATGAACGCCAGCCCAATAATTTGGGTGCCGTAAAAACGGGGAGACTATAGTGACGTAGGTACATAATACTTACCTTCTTTCATGTAACGGAGAAATAAGCACGCAGTAATTTGGTCGCTACGAGAGTAAGGAAGATGATAGCAAGACGTCACGAGAGGGAATGGGGGGGGGGGGGGAGATTTTGGTGAAACTAAGTTCCCTCAAATAGCTCGGTATCATTGCGCCCAATCACAAGACGATAAATCCCTTTATTACATTTAGTTGAAATGCAAACTTTGTTTATGCGTGGTATGACCGCACCTGTCGCACACCCGAAAGTGTGGCTACAGGCACCCTTGGGGGGGGGGGGTATGCAAAAGGTGCGGTCGCACTGGGCCCCGTGGTTTGGGGGGTCCCCACAATTAAGTAATAGAAGTGGAAAAAATATACGTACTGTATATCTAAAAAAAATGCATGCTTTTGCTGAAACAAGATGCCTGAGTTTCAAATGAATTGATTCTAAAACTTGCTTTAATTCTGAATTTTTATCACTTCTGAGATTTTTCTCTCTCAATAATTCTGAATTTTCATCTCTCTCTCTCTGAACTCTGGGATTTTTCTCTCATTAATTCTGAATTTACATCAATTCTGAGATTTTTTCTCATTAATTCTGAATTTCCATCTCTGAATTCTGGGATTTTTCTCTCATTTATTCTGAATTTCCATCTCTGAATTCTGGGATTTTTCTCTCATTTATTCTGAATTTCCGTCTTTGAATTCTGGGATTTTTCTCTCATTAATTTTGAATTTCCATCTCTGAACTCTGGGATTTTTCTCTCATTAATTTTGAATTTCCATCTCTGATTTCTGGAATTTTTCTCTCATTAATTCTGAATTTCCATCTCTGAATTCTGGGGTTTTTCTCTCATTAATTGTGAAGTATCATCAATTCTGGGATTTTTTCTCTCGTTAATGCTGAATTTTCAACAATTCTTTGACTATTTCTCTCATTAATTCATCCATCACTCTCTAAATTCTGGGACTTTCTCGCATTTACATTCTGAATTTTCATTAATTCTGGGATTTTTTTGTCTCATTCATTTTGGATTTTCATTTAAATATTTTTGGATTGGACATTTTCTCTATTCTTTAATTTTATCAATTCTTGGATTTTTTTCTCTCATTTACGCTGAAATTTCATCCATTCTGGGAATTTTTTCTCTCGTTAATTCTGAATTTTCAACAATTCTGGGAATACTTTTCTCATAAATTCTGAATTTCCAGCAATTCTGGGATTGTTTTTCCTCAATAATTCTGAATTTTCACTTCTCTCTCTCAGTTCTGGCACTTTTTCCAGGTCATTAATTCTGGAATTTTTTTTAATTAATTCAGAATTTACACATTGGCGAGTAGATATTTTTCTGTGTTCCTGTATATTCTGTGATAATGTGTGAATCTTTAAATGCCGATTCTCCTTCCCTTCCCAAAAAATATATAAAATCGACCAAAACGAGTTCCAGAAATTATTTTCGCACCGGGCCTCGTGTCTTTTGCGCCGGGCCCTGAGTACGGCTTTGCCACCTGGCCGCGAAATATTACCGGCCGTTCAAATAGATTCTAATCCCAGAAATATACACGATGATTCCAGTTTTTTTCTGATCCAAAACAACACTTTTCATAAATTTTTTCTTTTGCGATGCATCAGCATTTCAAATAATAACACACTCACGTACGTAATATATATTTCCTTTTTACTTTTCATTAATTCTTATATTTCTTGTCTCATTAATTCTGAATTTTCAGCGATTTCCAGTAGTTTTTCTTTCATTCGTAATAAATTTTCGTCAATTTCGAGATATTTTTCCCTTCATTAATTATTGATTTTCATCTCTATTTCTTTTGGATTGGGAATTTTTTCTCATTTATTCTGAATTTGCATCAATTCTTGGATCTTTTGTCTCATTAATTATGATTTTTCATCAAGTCTGGGATCGTTTCTCTCATTAATTCTGGATTTTCATCAATTTATGGGATTTTCTTTCTCATTAATTAAGAACCTTTATCAATTTTAGGAATTTTTTCTGTCATTCATTGTGAATTTTCATCAATTTTGGGATTTTTTGCTTTCATTAATTCTGGATTTTCATCTCTCTCTCAATTCTCAATTTTTTCTCTCGGTCATTAATTCTGGGATTTCTTTTCCTTTCATTAATTCTGAAATTTCATCTCTCATTTATTTTGAATTTTCCTGTCTCATTTATTCTGAATTCGCATCAATTCTTTGATTTTTTGCCTCATTAAATATGGATTTTCATGAAGTCTGGGATTTTTTCTCTCATTAATTCTGGATTTTCATCAATTTATGGGATTTTCTTTCTCATTAATTAAGAACCTTTATCAATTTTAGGAATTTTTTCTGTCATTCATTGTGAATTTTCATCAATTTTGGGATTTTTTGCTTTCATTAATTCTGGATTTTCATCTCTCTCTCAATTCTCAATTTTTTCTCTCGGTCATTAATTCTGGGATTTCTTTTCCTTTCATTAATTCTGAAATTTCATCTCTCATTTATTTTGAATTTTCCTGTCTCATTTATTCTGAATTCGCATCAATTCTTTGATTTTTTGCCTCATTAAATATGGATTTTCATGAAGTCTGGGATTTTTTCTCTCATTAATTCTGGATTTTCATCAATTTATGGGATTTTCTTTCTCATTAATTAAGAACCTTTATCAATTTTAGGAATTTTTTCTGTCATTCATTGTGAATTTTCATCAATTTTGGGATTTTTTGCTTTCATTAATTCTGGATTTTCATCTCTCTCTCAATTCTCAATTTTTTCTCTCGGTCATTAATTCTGGGATTTCTTTTCCTTTCATTAATTCTGAAATTTCATCTCTCATTTATTTTGAATTTTCCTGTCTCATTTATTCTGAATTTGCATCAATTCTTTGATTTTTTGTCTCATTAAATATGGATTTTCATGAAGTCTGGGATTTTTTCTCTCATTAATTCTGGATTTTCATCAATTTATGGGGGATTTTCTCTCGTTAATTAAGAATTTTATTAAATCTAGAAATTTTTCTCTCATTTACTCTGAATTTGCATCAATTCTTGGATTTTTGTCTGATTAATTCTGGATTTTCATCTCTCCCTCTCTTTCAATTCTGGGTTTTCTCTCTCTCTCATCCATTTTGGGATTTTTTTCTTTCATTAATTCTGTATTTTCATCTCTTGATTTTTTTTGATTGGGAAATTTCTCTCATTTATTCTGAATTTTCATCAACTCTTCGATGTTTTGTCTCATTAAATATGGATTTTCATGAAGTCTGGGAGTGTTTCTCATTAATTCCGGATCTTCATCAATTTATGGGATTTTCTCTCTCGTTAATTAAGAATTTTTATTAATTCCAGAAATTTTTCTCTCATTTATTCTGAATTTGCATCAATTCTTGGATTTTTGTCTCATAAATTCTGGATTTTCATCACTCTCTCTCTCTCACCCATTTGGAATTTTTTTCTTTCATTAATTCTGTATTTTCATCCTCTTAATTTTTTTTGATTGGGAAATTTCGCATTTATTCTGAACTTTCATCAATTCTTCGATGTTTTGCCTCACTAATTCTAGATTTTCCATCTCTCTCTCAATTCTGGGTTTCTTCACTGTCATTAATTCTGTGATTTTTTTTCTTTCATTAATTCTGAAATTTCATCTCTCATTTATTCTGAATTTTCACGTCTCATTTATTCTGAATTCGCACCAATTCTTTGATTTTTGTCTCATTAATTCTGAATTTTCATCTCTCTCTCTCTCTCAATTCTGGGTTTTTTCTCTTTCTCTCTCATCATGGGATTTTTTCTTTCATTAATTCTGTGTTTTCATTGGTAAGTAGATATTATCCAGTGTTCCTGTATGTTCCGTGATAACGCGGGAATCTTTGCCGATGACGATTCCCCCTCCACCACTGAATATATAAAATCGGGGGGGGGGGGGAAACAAGCCTCCCAGAAATTACTTTCGCACCGGGCCCCGTGTCTAACAAAGACCCGCCCGAGTGGGGGCCTTGGCAACCGGCCGCCAAGTACTACCGACCGTACAACTGGATTCTCATCCTCTCTCTCCTAGAAATGCTAATTCCAGATTCTTCCTAATCCAAAATAACACTTTCCATACATTTTTTCCCCCCTTTGCGATGCATCAGCATTTTGAAATAATAACAAACGCACGTACGTACGTAATCCATTTTTTTTTTGCGTTTTCTCCAACATTCACGTATGCATTTATGCGTTTTTCCATCTTTTGTGCACGTCTTTTATATTACGTTTGTTGTTGTTGTTGTTCGTGGGGGCCCATTCTCTCTCTCTCTTTCTCACTTTTGTATGTGTGTGTGTGTCGGCCGCCATTTGTTGTGCCTGCCATTGTGTTACGATTCCATAGAAGTAACAGGGGCCCCGGAGGCTTTTCTCTCTCTCTCTCTCTCTTTTGTAACCAGAATTATTAACTGGCAAGTTATGAGCTTGTGAGGCCCTTTTGTGTGTGTGTGTAGCTTTTCCAATTTTTTTTTTCCTCCTCCAGGAACTGTATTCTCCCGTTTTTATGTATCTCTGTGACATCCAGCTTTTGTATATACTGTATGTTTTTTTTATTTTCTGGATACGCTTTTCACACAGAAGTAGTAAATTCCTTTCTTTAGGCCACCCCGTGCCATTCTTTGTTGGAAGAGAACGCGCGCGCGTGCGGGTTTTTTGTTGTATTGCTATCGGTATTGTTTGTTATTTTCCGTGGGTATATATATGGTGTTTTTTTTTTATTCTTTCTTTTTCATTGGATGGAATTTCTTTGGGTTTTGATTAATTGTGTTGTATTGGGGGTGGGGGGGGGGGAGTACTGTGCATCAGTATTTATTTATTTTTTTTTACCTGAAGGAATAAGAGATAGAGAGAGGTTTTGTGGGTTTGAAAAGAGAGTCACCGATTGGAAATTCATGAAACAAAATCACGTTTGGATGGTGCTATTCGATGCTGTCGAATATGAAGCAACTGAATATTCACGAAATATTTTCAGGTGTTCCTCGACTTTGGGCACGTGTAATAATCTATATACAGAGTGGGCAAAAAAAAGTGTATAAAATTTAAAAATCGATAAAAGCCTGAAAAATAACCGAAATGTAAAACGGTTTGCAGGGTTAGCATCGCTAGGTCACGGGTTTTTTTTGAAGACATAAAAAAAAAAATCAAAAACAGCCGATAGGTGGCGCTGATGTACACAGGTCGAGGAAAAGATATGCAAATAACGAACGGAGTGCCTACAAATCGTTTATTGCAGCAGTATGTGTTCCACACGACCACCACCACAGGGGATAACACATTATCACACATTATAAAACACATACACATTATGTGTTATCCCCTGTGGTGGTGGTGGTGGTCATGTGGAACACATACTGCTGTAATAAACTATTTGGAGGCATTCTGTTCGTTATTTACGTATCTTTTCTTTGACTTGTGTGCGTCAGTGCCACCTATCGGCTGTTTTTAAATTATTTTTTCCCCTGCCTTAAAAAATTTCCCGTGACCTAGCGATGCTAACCCTGCAAACCGTTTTTTATTTCGGTTATTTTTTTCCCGGTTTTTATGAATTTTTAAATTTTCTACGGACTTTTTGCCCGCCCTGTGTATAAAACTGAATTTCTGTTTGTGTGATCTCTATACAAATCTACAATTTTAGATCGATCGTCGTCAAATATGACGGTATAATGCCCGAAATGGGCGAAGAACTGTCGAGCAACAATGGTTTTGAGTCCTCACAAATCACTTTCGGAACGTTTACTTTGGTTACCGTGGTTCCCTAGCAATGCGTTTCACACATGTATATTCCTTTACAATGGTTTGCCATTTCCTTAATCCTGCCAGTATATATGCATAATAGTTTATATGCCTTTATAACGATTTGACACTTTACAATCCTCCCAGCAATTGAAGAAAATCCGGGCGGCGCCGGGTATTATAGCTGGTACATATATAAATGTATTAAATAGATAACAATAAAACACATTTTTTAAAAAAGTTACAAATTTAAAATTTTACAAATACAAAAATTCACTACAAAACCCGGCGCCGCTGCAGTGATCCCTTTGTTGTTTACCGTGGCCAGGCCTGGTCCTAGACCACGTCTACGCTCCTGTATAAAAAGTGCAAAGTCAAGTCCTGATGTAATACAGCCACACCCTAGAGCAATGGTTAAACTTTGCTACCCTATAGTACTACGTTTATCCCCGGCTCCCGGAAACTATCTAACAAAGAGTCACTGCAAAGAATCGGACAGGTACACATCAATATCATTAGCTTTCCGTGACACCCCTAACAAAGGTTGGCGATGCACCTACAAGCCACCCGCCCCCCACGCATACTTTCAGAAACACTGCTCTAGAGCGTTTCTCTACCTTCTTGTGTTTGCATATTGTCTTTTGTTTCACCTACACAGACTTGTTGTTTCTATAACAACAGAGTTTCGGTATCTGTTCGGAATGAAAAAATTACATGCTACAATATGTTGAATTTTTTTTTTCTGCGTAGCAAAAACCTCTGTATACACGGAAGCATTCTCAGTCAGTCTCAGACTCTGAACGTTAATATTTCATAAACTATGTTGGAAATAACTATACAGTACAGTATATACATGCTCAACCCATGGTCCCGCGGACTCATCCGATTTGGCCCCGTGACGTCAAACGTAATTTTGTAAAAAAAAAAACGAACTAAAGCGGCACAGAAACAGATCACTTAAGCGACCCGCTTTGCAGTTGCACGATGCTTGAGGTCTCGTAGCATATGCCCAGATCACCTGCAGCATATTTGAAGATCGCTTAAGTGACCCGCGGCATATTTAGAGGTCATTTAAGAGACACGCAGCATATTTAGAGGACATTCAAGCGGTTCGCGGCATATTTACAGATCACTTGAGTAACTCGCGGCATGTTTGCAGACCACTTGAGTGACTGTTTATATATCACTTGAGTGATCGGCGAGATACAGTTTGATATCGCTTCAGTGATAGGCGACATATTTACGGATCATTTGAGCGACTCACGCTACTATGTCAGATCAATTAAATGACCCACAGCACAGTTCCAGATTACTTAATTTTCACCAGTTCACTTAAGTGATTTGTAAATATGCGGCGGGTTACTTGAGTGATCTGCGAATTTGCTGCGGGTCACTCGAATGATCTGTAAATTTTCCGGGGGTCGCGTAAGTTATTTATAAATGTGCAGTGGATCACTTGAGACATTTTTAAATGTCCAGCGGGACCACTTGAGTGATTTGTAAATGTCCGATAATGTAAATGTGCTGTGAGTCACTTGAGTGATATGTAAATGTGCTGTGAGTGTCACTTTAGTTATCAGTAAATATGCGGCGGGATCACTTGGGCGATCTCTAAATTGGCCACGAGCCACTTAGGTGATCTGCAAATGTTCGGTGGGTCACTTAATCGATCTGTGAATGTGCGGCAGGTCACTTAATCGATCTGTGAATGTGCGGCAGGTCACTCGAGTGACTCGCGAATTCACCACGGGTCACTTGAACGGTCTGAAAAAATTTCCCTCAAGTGATATGTAAATGGGCGGGGCCAAAGCATGCATGGTCTAAGTAAGTGGTCGGCAAACTCATTAGTCAACAGAGCCAAATTGCAACAGTACAACGATTGAAATTTCTTTCGAGAGCCAAATTTTGTTTAGACTTAAACTATATAGGTAGGTACATTGTTATTAACTTAATTAAGGTACTCCTCAGCTGGACTTTGGTAAAAACGTCCTCGATCTGATTGGGGTACGTTCGCTGAGGTCGACCCCTTCCAACTCTCCCATCCACACTCGTCTTGTTTACTTGTTTCGTCTATCTCCTTCCGTACATCCTCTCTGTATGTGTGTCCAAACCATCTCAACATACCTTTTTCAATCCTCGACACATTGCATCTTCTTTCACTCCACAACGCTCCCTAAAATAAACTTACGGATATATCTGGCTCCCTTCTCTGGGAAATGTGCGGAAGACGGGTTCACTGTAAGCTCGTCCGACGAGATGTTAGCCGGAGGACGTGGGGCCGTCCAAGCCGTCTTGCGGGGCAGAGCAGCACCTCCTAGAGATAGAAGGCCTCTGCACTGTTTGCCATAAACGTCATTTAGACTACCTAGCAAGTTCGCCACGTTTTGACACGCAGCGTCCTGTTTCGTTTCTTCTTCTTATATTGGCGTAGAATCTTCCTGATTGGCTCACAAATACCGCATAGTGATTGGATGTGGGGCATAGAAATCGCCAATTCTGAGAGCCCGATCATTTCTTTTCCTCACAACGATGATATTGGCACCAGCAGGGAATTTTTTTCCCCCTGAATATTCTGAGGGAGGTGCTGGGCAGAGGGCCCCCCCCCCAGGAGCATCGTCTTCGGATGGTCGCTTCTGGTGGATTGCTTTAGCAGTGTTGACCGGTATTGGATGCGGATGGAGAGAGGTGGCCACGAGAGAGTCGTTTTAAGAGGTGTGGGGCCCTGGTGGATGGCTCCTAGCAGTATTGACCGATGTTGGATGCGGATGGAGAGAGGTGGCCACGGGAAAGTCGCCATGAGAGGTGGTAAGGTGGTGGGTTCCAGGAGCGTCGTCTTCGGACGTGTGGCCCCCTGGGGGATCACTTCTAGCAGTGTTGACCGATGTTGGATGGAGAGAGGAGGAATCTGGAGAGCCGTCGTGAGAGGTGTAGGCCCAGGAGCATCGTCTTCTATGATCTGGCAGGGTAGAGGTTGACGTTCCTTAGTATGGAAAACATTTCATGGGCGCCCCCCTCCATGTTCTGAGAGGAGGCTCGTCTTTTGCGTCTATCTACCCCGGGTACCAAAGGGCAGCATGTGGCTCGCGAGCCGCGGTTTGACGACCACTGGTCTAGGTGAAACACGTTTGCGGGATATTTTCTGCGGGGACACGCACATCGCAACCTGTTACCAAACGAAAAAAAAACTTCACAGAAAAAAAAACGAAAAATTTGCACACAATAAAAAAAAAAAAAAAAAAAAAAAAAAACCGGAACGAATCCCGAAAATTCCCTGCGAAAAGAAAAAAAACGGGAAAAATTCCTCCAAAAATTTTTTTTTGGACCAACGGACGGACGGACCTATCTATGTGGACACAATAACAGAAAAGAGAGGAGAGATACGAAAAAATGGCAACGGTGAGATATACGAAAACGGGAGAGAAAAAAAAGAGGAAAAAAAAACGGGACACACACACACACACACAAAATATCCGCGGCCATTGATGCACACGTCCCATGATTTGTGAGCGCGCTTTGTTGTTACGCAATTGTACGAAAACTGTTCGGTCGACTGAAAAGGAACGGCCATCGCCGGAAAAAAACCGGGATTTTTTTATATTACATATATATATATTACTATGGTACCCGTAAATGGGATTCGAAATGAAAAATAAATAAATAAATAAATATATATATATTTTGTGGGGAGCCATTCCGTTATTTGTGTGGTGGACGTAGAAAAAGGAGGAACCCCGCGTATCCAATCCTCTCCCGTTTCCTTTCATTTCCCTTCCCATGCATTCATTCAATAATAGTAGCTGGACTTGGTCATTTTGCGGCACCCGTAGCCCCACGTTACCGCATGGGAAGTGACAGAGGTCTAGTTGAGGGAGGGGGGGGGGATAGAGGTTTTACCCAGGACCAACTCGTTTATATTTTTGTCCTGTACGGGGAGGGGCTCCCAAAAAACACATTTTAGGGTTTCCGTAAATTTCGCCCCCCTGATATTTCACCTGCCCTGACTGTATGAGTGACCGATTGAATCGGTGAGTGGCAGTGTGAGTGACCACAATCATTTGGTTCCTCATACGGTCACTTACCCCCTTCAATTGGTCACTCGTACTGTCGCTCACCCCTTCGATCGGTCACTCATATGGTTACTCATACGGTCGCTCACTCACTTAGTCAGTTTTACGGTCGCTCACTTGGTCACACATACGGTTACTGACTTCACCAGTTATACAGTCACTCACCCACTGATGTTGCCACTCACTTGGTCACTCATAATCACTAACTCACCACCCACTTGGTCAGTCTTAGTCATTCATTTTTTTTATATACCACACGCACATACAGTCGAATCCCGTTATAACGGACTCCAAGAGACCGGAGAAATCACTTCGTAATAACGAAATTTCGTTATAAAGGAATTTCAGGTTACCTATCATTGTTCCCATGTAAACGTATTTGAGGGATTAGAAAAGTGTTCGTTTTAACGAGATTTTGGCTATAACGATATTCGTTAAAACGGGATTCGACTGTATATTACTATTGCTACAGTCGAATCCCGTTTTAACGAATACCGTTATAGCGAAAATCCAGTTTTAACGAACACTTTTCTAATTCCCCCAAATAAGTTTACATAGGAACAATGCTGGGTAGCCTGGAATTCCTTTATAACGAAATATCATTTTAACGAAGTGATTCCTCCGGTCTCTTGGCGTTCGTTATAACGGGATTCGACTGTATTTATTTATCATGGTACTCGTAAATGGGATTCGAAATGAAATTAAAACGGAATCCGAGTTCAACAATAGCCGGACTTGATCATTTTGCGGCCCCGTAGCCCCACACTGCCACATGGGAAGTGACAGAGGTCTAGTTGAGAGGGGATAGAGGTTTACCCAGGACCAGCTCGTTTGTATTTTTGTTCTATACAGGGGGCTCCCAAAAAATTCTTTACGCCCGATAGTATACGGAGGATACCTGCAAGCAGGGCCATTTTAACTCATGGGCATTTGGATAGGGGGTTCCGGAAATTTTGTCTCTGACTCTATGAGCGACCGATTGAATGGGTGAGTAACCATCTTCGTGGGTGAATGATCACATGAGTAGCCAAGTGGATAGGTGAGTGACCGTATGAGTCACTCTTGCGGTCGCTCATACGGTTACTTACTTGGCCCCTAATACGGTCACTCACCCACTTGGTCATTCATGCAATCGCTCACCCACTCAGTTTGTCACCACTCATATTGTCACACATTCACCACCCACTTGGTCAATCTTACGGTCATTCTCCCATACGGTCACTTAGTCAGTCTTACGGTGATTCGTTTTGCGGCCCGGTGAGAGAGCAGTTTTGAGGCCCCTTTAGCCCCCCACACTACCACTTCAGAAGTGAGAGGCGTCTACCCAGGACTAACTCATTTATAGTTTTTTTCTGTAGGGATGGGAGGGGGGCTCTTTAGGCCCGATAGTATACGGGGAGATAGATACCTGCATATGCAGGGCCATTTTAGCGCATGGGCATTTGGATCGGGGGGCGATCCAGAAATTTCGCCCTTGACGTTTCGCCCTCTGACATTTCGCCTGCAATCACTGTATGAGTGACCGAGTGAATGGCCGTATGAGTCAGGGCCATAACAAGGATTTTTGCCGCCCGAGGCAAAAATGATTCAGCCGCCTCTGGCAAACATTATTTTGCCGGCACTACAACTTTAAAATTAGATATTTTTGTAATAGTGTTCTCACCTAAAATTGCCGCCCGGAGTTGCCCCTCCCCCTCTAGTTACGGCCCTGGTATGAGTAACCATCTTTGCGAGTGAATGACCACACCAGTAACCAAGGGGATAGGTGAGTGACTGTATGAGTGACCAAGTGAGTGACCGCAATCGCTTGTTCACTCATCCCTTCTCTTGGTCACTCATACGATCGGTGATTTTGTCAATCATACGGTCACTCACTCACTTGGTCACTCTTATGGTTGCTCACTTGGTCACTCATACGGTTACTAACGTGACCTCTAATACGGTCACTCATACTGATACTGACGACCACTAATACGGCCACTCATGGACACTCACCCACTCATATGGACACCCTCACCCACTCACTTGGTCACTCATGCGGCCACTCGGCCACTCATACGGTTGCTCACCTGATCACTCATACAATCGCTCAC
Organism: Pholcus phalangioides; assembly: GCF_987345545.1. Lineage (NCBI taxonomy): Eukaryota > Metazoa > Arthropoda > Arachnida > Araneae > Pholcidae > Pholcus > Pholcus phalangioides. The sequence goes on along the minus strand of NW_028301613.1, from coordinate 3,202,050 downwards.
CCACTCACTTGGCCACTCAAATGGTCACACACTCACCACCCACATGGTCAGTATTACGGTAATTTATTATATATATATTACTCGCACGCATATTACAATTATTATTGGTACCCGTAAATGTGGAATTCGAAATGAAAAAAAAAATCTACAATTAGGGCCGCCTTAAGAGTATCATGAGCTACCCGGGCCAATGGATTTTTCTGAATCCCCTCTAGCAAATTCTCAAAAATTTCAACTAATTCTTATTATTGTGAGGCCCCCTTTCCTCTTGAGGCCCCGGGTGGGCCCATGCGTTAAGAAGGCACTGTCTCCAATATAAAATCACAAACCCGAAAATTGCCCGTTTCTATGCAACGGAAATGAGCGACGATTTTATGCAACGGAAATCGGTTATGATTTTGAGTCAAGTTTTCATTTAACTCTTGAATATATCAGGAATCGTTTGACCCATCGGGACCAAATTATGTGTATGTACCGAGAAGCTTGCACACCCACCATCTTGCAGCAGGATCCCTAGGCTGGGATACTTGGCGGGGCCCCCCAAGCCCAGTTTTGCACGCGTCCCTTGAGTGGTTAATTTATTTATAATGTGAAAAATCAAAATTTGGTAAGAATCGTTCCGACTCCTGTCAGTCCTGTCCTTGTGGGGCCATGCCGAGAGGTATGCATATATGTATAATATACATACATCACCAGTGCTCCCAACACGAGTTACCCAGGGCGGGGGCATACCTTCACGGGGAAAAGTTAAAAGGACGCATACTTTAACGGGGAAAAGTTAAAAGTTTCCATTTCCAAGGGCCCTTGATGGATCTCATTGTTTTCTTGTTGCTTTAACATTGAAAAAATTTAAGATATATCCAGTCTGGGGGCCCCCATCAAAATCAGCGAATTGGGTTCCAGTTGAGGGTTCTGGATTTTATTCGTTGTTAAAATGAATACAAATGAAAAATTTTCGTGGCCCTCACGGGGGGGGGGGAGGGTGTTCGACAAGCCTCTAGGTCGGGGGGCCCCCATGGAAAAGTTGACATGTTTCATTTCGGGGGGGGCCTTGGAGGAATTTCAATGATTTTTGTTGTTTATCATATGTATTGTGAAATTTGCAACAGCGGAAGTCCAGTCTGGGGGCCCCCACTAAAAGTATGCGAATTGGGTCCCGGATCCTTGATTGGAGGCCCTGGAATTTATTTGCTTGTAAATGAATAGAAATGAAAATTTTTCCAGGCCCTCACAGGGGGTGGGGTGATGACAAGCTCCAGGTGGGGGGGGGGTCCCCATGTGGAATGTGAGAGGTTTCATTTTGGGGGCCCTGGATGAATCACATTGGGTTTTTTTTCTTGTGTTGTCGCTTTATACTCTAAAATTAGCAACAGTGGAAGCCCGAGATAAACTCAGCCTGGGCCCCCGCTAAAATTCTGCGAATTGGGTCCCGGGTCCTTGATTGGGGGCCATGGAATTTATGTGTTGGTAAAATGAATACAAGTGAAAATTTTTCGTGGTCCAACAGGGCTCCAGTCTGGAGGAAGCCCCATGGGCGAAGTTTTCTGGGGGGGGGGGGCACCAATCATATTTGTTGCTTAAATATTCGTCAGTAAGCTGGTGCTTTCACATGTCACTTTTCATAGCACTCTGATGAACAGGATATGTTGTGAAGAGGGATGGGGGGTTGGCCTCCAAATTTGACAGGGCTCCCCCACCCCAAGTAAATAAATAAATGGCTCCCCATTCCAACGCCAGAAAACCACCTCCCGCCGACTGAGGCAATGGTGGGGGTCGTCACGATGCGAGTCCGCCACTATGACCACTCGACGACCACAGCGTCACCGACAGATGGCTGTAGTTTCTGCTGCTACAAATGGGGGATCCGTGGCAGACACCAAGATTTCGGGAGGGCCCACGATTAAAAGTATTTTGGAACCACGGTTCAGGGGCCGCAAAACAGTAGAAAGCACATGCATAGGGGTGGAGGAAGAGATGCCCGCACATAGCAGAAGAGGAGGAAGATAGAAGAATTTCACAGAACCCCTTCCCGCCATTTTCTCTAAGGTCGTGTGCACATAGTGAGGCAACCACGAGGTTCGGGAGTGCGTAATAGAGACTAGCATCGAAAACAATTGCGTTGTTTTATTCTACACGGCACATACTCGAGGTGCGAGGCTAAGAAGAGAAAGAGGCCATTCAACGGGGTGGGGGGAGTTATGAAATGTTTGTTTCCATCTCGGTTTTTTCTGATTTTGGCTGTCTGCTGATTGGTCCGTCTTTTTTTCCTCTATTCTGCACTTCCGTACCTCACTGTGTGTTGGGCCTTAGGCCGAACACATACTGGGGATGTGAGCGGAGAGGTACGAAATAGCGGCGAAAACAAATGTACTGTTTTGTTCTGCGCCTCACATACTCGGGCAGCGAGACGAGGAGGAGAAAGAGGCAGCTCAAGAGGTACGCGACTCTTTCAAGCCGGTTTGTTTTCATCGCGAGGTAAAATCAGACGCTATTTGGGGATTGGTCAGTTTTCTCCCCTTTTTTTTTTTCTCCTCACTCTCTTGGGAAAAAAAGAGAACTTCTGAGGGGGGATCATCATCATCACACCCATTTGGTTTGGAGGGAGTGCTTCGGATGTTTTTCCACTTTTGGCGCTCTCTCTTCTTTTCGATTCCCATTTTTTGTGCTTAACCCAGTCTATCCTAATTTAAAAGTTTGACGATTGTTGTGGTAGCATTTTACGCATTAATTCCCCCCGTCATTTTTTTAGACGTGAATATTTTTCAAAATCTTACTGGGACTACGAGATAGCATAGATATTTCGCAAATTTCCGCCCATCCCATTGCGCTTTTTGCATGGAAAACTACACTATGTGCAACAGAACTTCCTTCTGACGAACGAACAGTGCTGCAACTAGGAAGGGAGCGGGAGGGGGTGTGGTTTCAGAAGGGGCGCAAATTCCATCCCTTAAATTTCATCTTTTCAATTGTCCCTGAATAGTTTTTAATAACAAATGTACTGCCATGGGACATAGGCACCAGAACATGGCGGGGGGGGGGGGGCTATTTCAACCCCCCAATAAATTTTGTGTTAGGGGCCTGAGAACCCCCTTCCCCAATTAATGAATAAATAATGCGGGGCACTGCACCCTTCTACATACGGGCTCGAGGCTCACCACGGAACGACTGGCAACTTTCAGCCCTCTCAATGTTTTTTCATGCCCACGCCTTTGCCCTGGGCTGCAAAATGTAAAGGGTGGCAAATTTTTGTCGGAAACTGGAAAACCACTAAAAAATCATAAGTGATATACCACTATAAATCATTATGCAGTCGCTGGGGTGGAAAAATCATTTCTTCCCCGCAAAGACATCAAAAATCTTTTACAAAGAAAACTATCTATGTACTGTCTATACGATCGGTTCTCAACCAGTGCTCCGCGTTCGCTCGATGAAAGTAAAATGAACCAGTAAATTTTATGACCAAATGAAAAAAAAAAACGTAGCGTACGGGGCTCCGTCGTAGAAATTATATACTAAAAAGGGCTCCGTGACTCAGAAAAAAGGTTGAGAATTGCTGGTTGACACTAATTTTCTGCTCAATACTGAACATGTTCTTAGAATTTCAACAAAAAAATTTGTAGAGATTTTTCCAGGAACTCATTTCAACGTTTTCCAGGGTAGGGGGGAAGGCAAAGAGAGAAAACATACATGAACTCAATGTATGTATATCTACTCTATAATATAAAACACAAACTCGAAAAGTGCCTGTTTCTAAGCAACCGAAATTAATGACGATTTTATGTTATGGAAGTGGGTGACGTTTTTTGAGTGGCGGAAATCTGTTACGTTTTTCTGTTACGGAAATCGGTTACGATTTTGGGTCAAGTATTCATTTAACTCTAGCATATTCGGGACCCATCGGGACCAAGTTACGTGCATTTACGGAGAGGCTCCCACATCCTACAGCAGGGCGCCTAGATTGGAATAGATGGCGAGCCCCCAAACCAGCTTTTCAGGGGCCCTCTATGGTTAATTTATAGTGTGAAAAATCAAAAAGTGATAAGAATCGTTCCGACCCGTCAGCCCTGCCCTTGTGGGGGGGGGGGGGGCATGTCGAGAGGTATAATATACATATGACAACAGTGCTCCCAACACACAGGGTCGGGGTACCCGGGGGATTGCAAGTATACCTTAATAATGGGAAAGTTAAAAGGTTTGATTTCCAGGGCCCTTGATGGATCTTGTTGTTTCCTTGCTGCTTTAACATTGAAAAATTTGCGATAGCGGAAGCCCAAGATATATCCAGTCTGGGGTCCCATAAAATTTGCGAATTCGGTCACGTGTAACTGGGGGGGGGGCCTGGAATTTATTCGTTGGTAAAATGAATACAAATGAACATTTGCCATGGCACTCACAGGGGGGATGTATGACAAGCTCCGAGTCAGAGGACCGTTTAATTTTAAAGTATGCGAACTGGTGTCCCAGGTTATTGGTTGGGGGCCTTGGACTTTATTTGTTGGTAAAATGAATACAAATGAAAATTTTTCATGGCACTTGCAGCGGGGAATGACCAACAAGCTTCCAAGTTGGGGCCCCGTGTTTACAGGTTTCATTTTGGGCGCCCTGGATGAATCTCATTCTTTTCTGTCGTTTAACATTGTAAAATTTGCAACACATCGATAGCCCGAGATAAATCCAGTCTGGGCCCCGCTAAAATTCAGTGAATTGGAGTCTGGGGACCCCATGGGCAAGTTTTCTGGGGGTACTTGATGAATCACATTTGTTTTATGTTGTTTTATTATTGTAAAATTCGTTTCTTCAGTAAGCTGGTGCTTTCACATGTCCCTTTCCATAACGCTGATGAAGTGGGACGAAATAAACAAGACATGTTGTGATGAGAAGGGGGGGGGGGGTTGGCCGCCAAAGGCTGCATGGGGCGCAGAGCCCCTAGTATATATATATATTTGTATGTATATATATACCATTTTTATTGTATTTTCAAAAGCTCCCCTCCCTCGAATGACGGCCCTGGATTTGTCAACACGTTGATGGATTAGCAGGGGTTCTCAAACTGTGCGCGCCAACCTTCGTCAGGGGTGCAGCTTCGCAGTGGTCTTGACAAAGGTTTTTCAAAGAAATGCTTTGCTTACAACTGCTCTTCACATAGGAGTACGGCAGAATTTTCTCGGGGAGGGGGGGGGGGTTCAAATTTGTTTTTCCTTCTGGGGGTTTTACGTTTTTTTCGGCAAAATAACACTATAATATTGGTTTAAGGGGGGGGGGGGTTAGAACCCCAAATCCCCCCCCCCCCTTTGCGTACGCCAATGGCTCTTCATAAGGGAAATGGGTGGCGCGGGTGGAAAATGTTTGAGATCCCGTTTTTTAGGAAAACGAATAAACACCGTGATGATTGCTCATCGCTTACTAACATTGTCGAAACATGGTTTCTGTTTTTTCTCTTTTATTTTATTATACTGAATACTGTATCTATTATTTCCGTGGATTTGAATTGGAATGCCGTGTGTTATGAAAGAGGCACAAGATTTTTTTCTGATGCAAATAGTGAACATCTCACACACAATACATATTTTTGTATTTCTCAAAAAATCGAAACCAGTTGATTGCAGCATCCGTGCGTTCATTGAAATTGGTTATGCACAGAACATGCCGGTTATAAGCAGTGCCGTCGTAAGGCATGGGCCCACCAGGGCAAGGACCGTGGGACCTCAAGATAAAAAAGGCTTCACAAAAGTGAGATGTGGTTGAGATTTTCGGGAATTTGCCTGGTAGGGCCTCAGAAAAATCATTTGGCCCTTGGGCCCATGATGCTCTTAACACGGCCCTGCATATAGGAGGAATCTGTAATTCTGGGATTTCATAAATAATGGGTCCCACTGATAATTTGTGCTTAACGACCACGTATACATTTATCGCTAATAACAATCATTTTCATAATGATACGCTGGCCATAAAAAAATTACGGTTTCATCATCGAGGTGTATGGATAACTTCTCGCTTCATCTCATTAACGGTGATATTTTCTTTTGAAAGTATCGAAATTAGCTTCTGCGGATTGTAGGCATGTATTTTTATTCAGTGTCTAACTAATTGTATTGTCTCTCTATCTTGATTGAAGTATAATTATTTCAATCTTTATACATATTGTGCAATAATATTCGAAACAACGGCTTGATACAAGAAGTCATTAAAAACATATATAAACAGGACTTGTAGTCTTTTGAGGATTAACGGGTTTATTGCAGCGCTTCTCAACCTTTTTTGACCCACGGAGCCCTTTTCCGGTATGTAATTTCTATGGCGGAGCCCAGACGCCTATTTTTTTTATTTATTCATCAAAGTTTGACTTATTTTTATTATTCAAAAATATTAATTATTTTTTTTCAAATTTACGGTTTTTTTTTAATTTATTTTTCTCGAGTGGCCACGGAGCCTCTGGGAGTTTACACGGAGCCCTAAGGGATCTGCGGAGCACTGGTTGAGAACCGCTGGTTTATCGGAACCCTCCAATATTGCCAAACTGATTTGGCATGAACAGGCTGGTAGGGTTACTAGTTGGCGAGATGTCACGTTTCCCTCTCAAAGGCTTTTCTTCTTTACCCTTCAGAACGACTGCGGTCATTTTCGCTCTTCTGTGCCTCCTCAGTATGTTAGCGGACATCGATGCTGATCTCGATGTATTTTCTCTTTTGAAATCGCTCTCTTTGTCGACTCCCCAGTATGTGTTCGGCCTTAGGCTTCTCTCATAGCGGAGCGAAGAGGTACGACGCCCGAGAATTGCATACCGGGTGCAGGAAGAGACGTCCGCACGGGGTAAAAAGAAGAAGAGGATAGAGAAAATGGCCGGAAGGGGGTTCTCTAATGTAAGGGTGTGATGATGATTCCTCCGCAGGAGAGGGAGAGAAAAGGGGGGGGGGAGGGAAACGGACCGATCAGCAGATCGAGGTGGAAAACAAACAGCACCTCGTTGAATTTCCTCTTTATAGTTTTCGCCTCTCCCCTCGGGTGTGTGCATGTAGAAGAAAACAATGCAGTGGTTTTCGTCGCTTGGTCTTTTTATGGTCTATATTATGCCCTTCCGTGGTCGCCTCACTGTGTGTTGGGCCTTAGGCTGCGCTGATAGTGGAGCGAAGAGGCTACGAGTTCCGAGAATTGCGACCAGGAAGAAAAGAAAATGCATGGGGGGTGGAGGAAGAGACGTCCGCACATAGTAAAAAGAAGAGGATAGAGAAAATTTCAGGAAGAGGTTTCTGCAATGTAAGGGTAAGGGTGAGATGATGATCCCTCCGCAGAAGAGGGAAAGAAAAGGGGAGAAACGGAGCAGATAGCGACAACCAACAGATCGGGGGGGGGGGGAGGTAAAACAAACAGGTTTGTTAGACTCTCGCACCTCGTTGAGCAGCCCCTTTCCAGTTTTCGCCTCTAACACCCCCCCCCCTCGAGTATTGTGTGGTGCAGAATAAGACAATGCGTTTTCGTCGTTGGTCGCCACTACGCACTCTCGTACCCTCTTGGTCTCCTCGCTATGTGCACGGCCTGTCTGTGAACTCTATAATTATGAAGCTCATTAATGAGTAATCACCTTTAAAAAGTGCGTAAGTAAATGAGGGGCAGACAAAAATTTAGAGCCTGACACAAATTAGAGAGTTGACCGACAATTAATTTTTTTTTCTAATTAACAATGATTATACGCGTGTAATTAGGGCCTCCTTTTTAGGCTCACTCATCAAGCTAACCAGGGACGGAAGGGGCGGGAACGTCAAGAGACGACCAAAAAAAAAAAAAAAATTGGCGGACGGAAATTCGGACGGCGGAATTACCGCACATTTCCGCCAATTTGAGGCGAATTTCTGCGTCTCTTTTTTTTTTCCTCCCCCCCCCCCCCTCTTTCCGGAACATTCGATTCCAACCACGGATGGGAAATGACTCGGTCTTTTGTGGGGACACGGGGGACACGGGCTCCTTTCATACTCTTTTTTTATTTTTTTCTTTACAAGTACCGAAACGAAAATAAATAAAATTATGTATTTCTTTTTTAGGAGACCTGGTGGTCTCTTTTGAAGCCCAGCCCGGCGAGCTAAAGGCCTCACAAAAGGCTCGCGGCTGGCTTGGTGCTGCGGCGGCTGCATGTCATTTTCTGTACTTGTGTTAAAAGGAGAGAGAGAGAGAAAATAAATGAAATAAAAAAATAGGAAAAAACCCACACACACACAGCACAGAGAAGCCATAGAGAGAGAGAGATTGGGAAGAGGAGGGATTGGGGGGGGGCTCAAGGTATTCATTCACTGGAAGCAAGGGCAGAGCCATGTTCTTTTATATGCAGTATGAAAAGCCAGTCGAGGCTTCTCTCTCTCTCTCTCTTCTTTGGTGGGGGCCCCTTTTGTGTATGAAAAGCACATAGGTATATATATTCTTATCTATTTTTTTTTTTTTGGGCCCCCGCATTCAATATTTCATTGAATGTACCATGAATGCACTGTGGAGGCGGTAGGAATTGAAGGAAAAGATATGCGTTTTTTCGTCTCTCTCTCTCTCTCTCTCGCGTGCGTTGTGGGTACTGTATATGATTGAAGTCACCCCTGTGGCTGTTTTGGGTGGTTTTGTGGATCGAGATGAAGGGGGGGGGGGCCCGGTGGAGGTCTGGGAATTGATTATTAGCAGTAACGTATTTACAAGGTGTGGGGGGGGAAGGCTATGGCCCAGGACGGAAAGTTTAGAGCAGGGACGACAAAATTGGGGAATGATTGGGCCAAGAAAATTGGTAGAAGGGGGGGGGGGAAGCGGCAAAAATTTGTATAATCCTCAATAAATCCGCCTCCCTCCAGATAGGGCTAGGTCAGTGAGTGGCTAAGAAAGTGATTCAGAGCAGTGGTTCTCGACCTGGGGCCATGTGCACCCCCCCCCCTTGTGGTCCTGGGATATTCTGGGGGGGGGGGGTTGCCACGGGAGAAGATCAGAAGGAAGGTGATCCACGGCAGGTGGTGGAGGGAGTCATAGAGAGCTGTGAAGAGAAAATCTTTAAAAGTGAAACATGGTTGAAAAATGTTACCACTTTCATAATCTATCAGATCCGTCCACAGAACCAGGGGCATCTTAACCCTTGGGTCTATGTGAGCATGAACAGGGTCTTCATGTAGAAGGGGGATGGAAGATAATGGAGGGAGAGGGACTGCACTATATGGGATCTGGTACTATGTGATTTTCATACGTAAGAACAGCTTACATGTGAAAATCATAGTACCAAATCTAGTACCAGCTTAGTATGGAGGGCCGCCAGAATAACGATTGTTGTGTTGGGAGGGTCGATTTATCGTACATGTTCGTTGGATCGTCCCGTATTTTATACAGACCCATTTTTACCATATAATTTGACTCATGGGAGAGATGATAATATATCATTTGAATCCGTGCTTAGCCAGGATTCTAGAGATTGGCCTGATTTATTAAAATTTCATTCATAATAAAAAAATAGAAAGTATCTCACACTTGGATGAAGGGGGGGGGGCCCTGGATAGGATAGGGGGCCACGAGAAAAAAATGTGATCCGTCGGGGGGGCCATGAGCTGAAAAAAGTCAAGAAACACTGATTTGGAGTGTGAGGAAGCATGTGAATGACCAGAAAAAAATGAATGACCTACAGAGAGAGGGACCATGTCAGTGAGTGATCTAGAGCAGTTGTTCTCAACCTTTGGACGCCTTTTTTTTTCGAATGGAAGACCCGGTCATACACACGACTAATGGGAAATAAATGGTGAACCACTCACGATCCGGTTTGACTGATGTCAGGGCCCAGTACCGGGACGCGGCCCAGCGGTTGAGAAACTGATCTAGAGCGCGCGCAGGCTTATGACTGGCTAAAAGAGTGACGTAGAGTGCATAAAGGATGTGAGTGAACAAAAGAATGATATACTGAGACCAGGTCAGTGAGTGACTTGGCGCGTGCAGCATGTGAATGACCAAAAGAGTGAACTAGAGTGCGTGCAAGCATGTGAATGACCAAAAGAGTGAACTAGAGTGCGTGCAAGCATGTGAATGACCAAAAGAGTGAACTAGAGTGCGTGCGAGCATGTGAATGACCTAGAGCATGTGTAAAGGAGTAAATAATCGAAAGAGTGACCCAGCAAGAAACCACGTCTATGAGCAAAAGAGTGACCAAAATGTTGTGCAAGCATGTGAGTGACCAAAATGTTGTGCAAGCATGTGAATGACTAAAAGAGTGATTCGAATGAAGCGTGACTTCAGTGAAGAGTGACCAAAAAAGTGACCCAGAAACACAAATGAACTTTGTAGGAACGGCGGGAGGCCAAGCTGGTTATAGCAAAAGGTGGCTAAATCGTGGAAAGAGTAGTCAAGAAAATTGGACTAAAACGGGAAAAGGGCTGAGAAATTCGTGTAGCCCTCTAGCGGCAAAACCATAAATGCACCTCTGATTATTATATGATGAAAATGGTCTTTAAATTTGCTAGAAATTGGTTATTATATAACTTTTATATAATAACCAACCTCCCTCCCTCGTTTTCTTGAGACGAGTCAGAAGTTTCGCAGTATTTCAGCCATTTACTTGTCCCATTACAACAAAAACGGGCCCAACATTTGAGACACAAGTCATCCTGTTGAACTGTCTGGAACCTTTTTTTTTCAACTACTACTACTACTATTTCTAGTGTCGACAACAATATAGGCCTATCTCTTGGGTGATTTACTGTTTGTTACCCCCCCCCCCTCCCCCACAGAAGGGGTTGGTTGAATCGGAGACTTCGACAATAACCCGCCTCTCAGCGGGCAAGAGCGGCCCGGTACTAAGCCACCCAGATCACCAGGGCGGCAGCCACCATGGGGGAGGAACTGATCGCCTCCGCCCGTGGGCCCCGAGAGCGAGCCCAGTCCCCCCCTCACATCCCACGCGCGCAACACCCTTCACCATACACCATCGCACTCGGGCCCAGTGCAGGCACCGCCCGATCGGCACCTATCCAAGGCCAGACAGCAAGACTCATATCGTTCATCCTACCTACGGTAGCAAGATTTTGAAACTGTAAAAGGAGCAGAGCTTGCGCGTGCATTCTCTGGATGTCACTTTACCCAATTCTTACAATAGATGGAGCCACTGTAGTGACGGAAAATCCTTGAGAACTTTTAACCACTAATTTCTATATTTTTGAACGGAAGAGGTAACACGTTCCTCACGCAAGGATGTTTTAACCGCATCAGAGCCCCCCCAAAGCAATTTTTGGGGGTCTCCTACCCAGGCAGAAATAGGCCTACCTGCTACCCAATTCACATAATGTCAAAAATTTGACCAAATCTCATTTTGATGAGGTCCTTTCTGCACTTGAGGCTTCCGGGCCGTGCCAAGGCTTCCTAGATACTACTGTCTATCTTCTACTCTACCTATCTAGGACGCTTATACCGTGCTCGGGTGGGCCAATGCATTAAGATGGCACTGCACTCCCTCCCCACTTCAGTATACGGCTGTAGCTGTTGGTAAGCAAACAATGGTATTTCCAAAATGGATGTTGGGGTTTTCTCTTTCAGAAGCTGTTTTTCGGACTGTCTTTGCCATAGTATTCTGGAGCCAGCTGGGCCATGGTTGGAATAGCATCTGCCCTACTTGGAGGCAAGTCTTGCATTCTGAGAATTTCGACGGCGAGTGCGTAGGGGGAAAAACACACACACACACACACACACACACACACACACACACACACACACACACACACACACACACACACACACACACACACACACACACACACACACACACACACACACACACACACACACACACAGAGATATGTTTTTTTAAAACGCAGGAGGACGCTTGAAATACACCAGAAAGGAGGACGTCTGGTAACCCTAATCCTACCAGAACAGCACGCACCCTAGCCCGAGCGCAAGCAAGCCCGGAGATGAAATCCGCTGGTGCAAGTCACTCGACAGATAAACGTTGTTGCGGACAGAAATGTCCCGTTCGTTGAGTACGGAGCTATAACGTGCACAATAATTTGGCTGCTGCGACATGTGGCAACAATTGGCCCACAATTCGTGGTCCAGCCCACATCCGCTTCGCGAGCAATTATTGCTTGTGTGGCACGCGGCTCAAGGGGCATTGCCACCCGACAGGTGCCTATGTTACGCAACTTTCGCCTTGTCGCATGTAGGGTCCATCCATAATAAGACAGTTCCGGTTTCAGTACAGCACAGGATAGTTCTGTTCTCTATTCAGACTTTGCCCAAGACTGTTTTTTTTTCACCACTGCTGGTCTTTCGAGACGATGTCTTTTATTGCAAAAAAGTGCATTCATATGAGGAGGTCATGGTGTTCTCCAACGTCTCCCACATTCCTCGGGATAACAACTTTATATATCTCCCTACGGAGACAGAGCCTGGGCTACAGCTGGGTAGGTATCATGCTGCATTGTCTCTGCGACAATCGATGTGTCGGTTCTTTTATTGCACGGTTCTACACCGATACCAGTTTTTGTACTTCAAGTTGGGAAACTCTTTCTGTATGCAGCAGAATAGAGGCCATCTAGTATTAATGTACAGCCCAGCACTGGTCTGATGCCTCTTTCTACCAGTCCTCCGATTTTATGCTAATACTAACACTTATCTTCCAAAATTCAGAACCCTTTCCCTGCAGCTGAGTAGAAATCAGTGTTCAATAGTCTGAAGCATCTTTTTGTTCACTTCTTGATTATGCAACGCTATCAGTTTCTTCCTTCCAGAGGAGGAACTTTTTCCCCTGAGTAAGGCCATCGTTTTAACTGTTAGAAGCACCTTTTTGCCCGTTCTTTGATTCTACAATGATGCCAGTTTCTTCCTTCGAGAGGAGGAACCTTTTCCCTGCAGCTGAGTAGAGGCCATCTTTTTTGCCTGTTCTTTGATTCTACAATGATGCCAGTTTTTTCCTTCGAGAGGAGGAACCTTTTCCTGCAGTACAGGCCATCTTTTTTGCCCGTTCTTTGATTCTACAATGATGCTAGTTTCTTCCTTCGAGAGGAGGAACCTTTTCCCTGCAGCTGAGTAGAGGCCATATTTTTTGCCTGTTCTTTGATTCTACAATGATGCCAGTTTTTTCCTTCGAGAGGAGGAACCTTTTCCCTGCAGCTGAGTAGGGGCCATCTTTTTTGCCCGTTCTTTGATTCTACAATGATGCCAGTTTCTTCCTTCGAGAGGAGGAACCTTTTCCCTGCAGCTGAGTAGAGGCCATATTTTTTGCCTGTTCTTTGATTCTACAATGATGCCAGTTTTTTCCTTCGAGAGGAGGAACCTTTTCCCTGCAGCTGAGTAGGGGCCATTTTTTTTGCCTGTTCTTTGATTCTACAATGATGCCAGTTTCTTCCTTCGAGAGGAGGAACCTTTTCCCTGCAGCTGAGTAGGGGCCATCTTTTTTGCCCGTTCTTTGATTCTACAATGATGCCAGTTTCTTCCTTCGAGAGGAGGAACCTTTTCCCTGCAGCTGAGTAGAGGCCATCTTTTTTGCCTGTTCTTTGATTCTACAATGATGCCAGTTTTTTCCTTCGAGAGGAGGAACCTTTTCCTGCAGTACAGGCCATCTTTTTTGCCCGTTCTTTGATTCTACAATGATGCCAGTTTCTTCCTTCGAGAGGAGGAACCTTTTCCCTGCAGCTGAGTAGGGGCCATCTTTTTTGCCCGTTCTTTGATTCTACAATGATGCCAGTTTCTTCCTTCGAGAGGAGGAACCTTTTCCCTGCAGCTGAGTAGAGGCCATATTTTTTGCCTGTTCTTTGATTCTACAATGATGCCAGTTTTTTCCTTCGAGAGGAGGAACCTTTTCCTGCAGTACAGGCCATCTTTTTTGCCCGTTCTTTGATTCTACAATGATGCTAGTTTCTTCCTTCGAGAGGAGGAACCTTTTCCCTGCAGCTGAGTAGGGGCCATTTTTTTTGCCCGTTCTTTGATTCTACAATGATGCCAGTTTCTTCCTTCGAGAGGAGGAACCTTTTCCCTGCAGCTGAGTAGGGGCCATCTTTTTTGCCCGTTCTTTGATTCTACAATGATGCCAGTTTCTTCCTTCGAGAGGAGGAACCTTTTCCCTGCAGCTGAGTAGGGGCCATCTTTTTTGCCCGTTCTTTGATTCTACAATGATGCCAGTTTTTTCCTTCGAGAGGAGGAACCTTTTCCTGCAGTACAGGCCATCTTTTTTGCCCGTTCTTTGATTCTACAATGATGCTAGTTTCTTCCTTCGAGAGGAGGAACCTTTTCCCTGCAGCTGAGTAGGGGCCATCTTTTTTGCCCGTTCTTTGATTCTACAATGATGCCAGTTTCTTCCTTCGAGAGGAGGAACGTTTTCCCTGCAGCTGAGTAGGGGCCATCTTTTTTGCCTGTTCATTGATTCTACAATGATGCCAGTTTTTTCCTTCGAGAGGAGGAACATTTTCCTGCAGTACAGGCCATCTTTTTTGCCCGTTCTTTGATTCTACAATGATGCTAGTTCCTTCCTTCGAGAGGAGGAACCTTTTCCCTGCAGCTAAGTAGGGGCCATTTTTTTTGCCCGTTCTTTGATTCTACAATGATGCCAGTTTCTTCCTTCGAGAGGAGGAACCTTTTCCCTGCAGCTGAGTAGGGGCCATCTTTTTTGCCCGTTCTTTGATTCTACAATGATGCCAGTTTCTTCCTTCGAGAGGAGGAACCTCTTCCCTGCAGCTGAGTAGAGGCCATCTTTTTTGCCTGTTCTTTGATTCTACAATGATGCCAGTTTTTTCCTTCGAGAGGAGGAACCTTTTCCTGCAGTACAGGCCATCTTTTTTGCCCGTTCTTTGATTCTACAATGATGCCAGTTTCTTCCTTCGAGAGGAGGAACCTTTTCCCTGCAGCTGAGTAGAGGCCATCTTTTTTGCCTGTTCTTTGATTCTACAATGATGCCAGTTTTTTCCTTCGAGAGGAGGAACCTTTTCCTGCAATACAGGCCATCTTTTTTGCCCGTTCTTTGATTCTACAATGATGCCAGATTCTTCCTTCGAGAGGAGGAACCTTTTCCCTGCAGCTGAATAGGGGCCATTTTTTTTGCCCGTTCTTTGATTCTACAATGATGCCAGATTCTTCCTTCGAGAGGAGGAACCTTTTCCCTGCAGCTGAATAGGGGCCATTTTTTTTGCCCGTTCTTTGATTCTACAATGATGCCAGTTTCTTCCTTCGAGAGGAGGAACCTTTTCCCTGCAGCTGAGTAGGGGCCATCTTTTTTGCCCGTTCTTTGATTCTACAATGATGAAAGTTTCTTCCTTCGAGAGGAGGAACCTTTTCCCTGCAGCTGAGTAGAGGCCATATTTTTTGCCTGTTCTTTGATTCTACAATGATGCCAGTTTTTTCCTTCGAGAGGAGGAACCTTTTCCTGCAGTACAGGCCATCTTTTTTGCCCGTTCTTTGATTCTACAATGATGCTAGTTTCTTCCTTCGAGAGGAGGAACCTTTTCCCTGCAGCTGAGTAGGGGCCATTTTTTTTGCCCGTTCTTTGATTCTACAATGATGCCAGTTTCTTCCTTCGAGAGGAGGAACCTTTTCCCTGCAGCTGAGTAGGGGCCATCTTTTTTGCCCGTTCTTTGATTCTACAATGATGCCAGTTTCTTCCTTCGAGAGGAGGAACCTTTTCCCTGCAGCTGAGTAGGGGCCATCTTTTTTGCCCGTTCTTTGATTCTACAATGATGCCAGTTTTTTCCTTCGAGAGGAGGAACCTTTTCCTGCAGTACAGGCCATCTTTTTTGCCCGTTCTTTGATTCTACAATGATGCTAGTTTCTTCCTTCGAGAGGAGGAACCTTTTCCCTGCAGCTGAGTAGGGGCCATCTTTTTTGCCCGTTCTTTGATTCTACAATGATGCCAGTTTCTTCCTTCGAGAGGAGGAACCTTTTCCCTGCAGCTGAGTAGGGGCCATCTTTTTTGCCTGTTCATTGATTCTACAATGATGCCAGTTTTTTCCTTCGAGAGGAGGAACATTTTCCTGCAGTACAGGCCATCTTTTTTGCCCGTTCTTTGATTCTACAATGATGCTAGTTCCTTCCTTCGAGAGGAGGAACCTTTTCCCTGCAGCTAAGTAGGGGCCATTTTTTTTGCCCGTTCTTTGATTCTACAATGATGCCAGTTTCTTCCTTCGAGAGGAGGAACCTTTTCCCTGCAGCTGAGTAGGGGCCATCTTTTTTGCCCGTTCTTTGATTCTACAATGATGCCAGTTTCTTCCTTCGAGAGGAGGAACCTCTTCCCTGCAGCTGAGTAGAGGCCATCTTTTTTGCCTGTTCTTTGATTCTACAATGATGCCAGTTTTTTCCTTCGAGAGGAGGAACCTTTTCCTGCAGTACAGGCCATCTTTTTTGCCCGTTCTTTGATTCTACAATGATGCCAGTTTCTTCCTTCGAGAGGAGGAACCTTTTCCCTGCAGCTGAGTAGAGGCCATCTTTTTTGCCTGTTCTTTGATTCTACAATGATGCCAGTTTTTTCCTTCGAGAGGAGGAACCTTTTCCTGCAATACAGGCCATCTTTTTTGCCCGTTCTTTGATTCTACAATGATGCCAGATTCTTCCTTCGAGAGGAGGAACCTTTTCCCTGCAGCTGAATAGGGGCCATTTTTTTTGCCCGTTCTTTGATTCTACAATGATGCCAGATTCTTCCTTCGAGAGGAGGAACCTTTTCCCTGCAGCTGAATAGGGGCCATTTTTTTTGCCCGTTCTTTGATTCTACAATGATGCCAGTTTCTTCCTTCGAGAGGAGGAACCTTTTCCCTGCAGCTGAGTAGGGGCCATCTTTTTTGCCCGTTCTTTGATTCTACAATGATGAAAGTTTCTTCCTTCGAGAGGAGGAACCTTTTCCCTGCAGCTGAGTAGAGGCCATCTCTTTTGCCTGTTCTTTGATTCTACAATGATGCCAGTTTTTTCCTTCGAGAGGAGGAACCTTTTCCCTGCAGCTGAGTAGGGGCCATTTTTTTTGCCCGTTCTTTGATTCTACAATGATGCCAGTTTCTTCCTTCGAGAGGAGGAACCTTTTCCCTGCAGTCGAGTACAGGCCATCTTTTTTGCCCGTTCTTTGATTCTACAATGATGCCAGTTTCTTCCTTCGAGAGGAGGAACCTTTTCCCTGCAGCTGAGTAGGGGCCATCTTTTTTGCCCGTTCTTTGATTCTACAATGATGCCAGTTTCTTCCTTCGAGAGGAGGAACCATTTCCCTGCAGCTGAGTAGAGGCCATCTTTTTTGCCTGTTCTTTGATTCTACAATGATGCCAGTTTTTTCCTTCGAGAGGAGGAACCTTTTCCTGCAGTACAGGCCATCTTTTTTGCCCGTTCTTTGATTCTACAATGATGCTAGTTTCTTCCTTCGAGAGGAGGAACCTTTTCCCTGCAGCTGAGTAGGGGCCATTTTTTTTGCCTGTTCTTTGATTCTACAATGATGCCAGTTTCTTCCTTCGAGAGGAGGAACCTTTTCCCTGCAGCTGAGTAGGGGCCATCTTTTTTGCCCGTTCTTTGATTCTACAATGATGCCAGTTTCTTCCTTCGAGAGGAGGAACCTTTTCCCTGCAGTCGAGTACAGGCCATCTTTTTTGCCCGTTCTTTGATTCTACAATGATGCCAGTTTCTTCCTTCGAGAGGAGGAACCTTTTCCCTGCAGTCGAGTACAGGCCATCTTTTTTGCCCGTTCTTTGATTCTACAATGATGCCAGTTTCTTCCTTCGAGAGGAGGAACCTTTTCCCTGCAGCTGAGTAGAGGCCATCTTTTTTGCCTGTTCTTTGATTCTACAATGATGCCAGTTTTTTCCTTCGAGAGGAGGAAGCTTTTCCTGCAGTACAGGCCATCTTTTTTGCCCGTTCTTTGATTCTACAATGATGCTAGTTTCTTCCTTCGAGAGGAGGAACCTTTTCCCTGCAGCTGAGTAGGGGCCATTTTTTTTGCCCGTTCTTTGATTCTACAATGATGCCAGTTTCTTCCTTCGAGAGGAGGAACCTTTTCCCTGCAGTCGAGTACAGGCCATCTTTTTTGCCCGTTCTTTGATTCTACAATGATGCCAGTTTCTTCCTTCGAGAGAAGGAACCTTTTCCCTGCAGCTGAGTAGAGGCCATCTTTTTTGCCTGTTCTTTGATTCTACAATGATGCCAGTTTTTTCCTTCGAGAGGAGGAACCTTTTCCTGCAGTACAGGCCATCTTTTTTGCCCGTTCTTTGATTCTACAATGATGCTAGTTTCTTCCTTCGAGAGGAGGAACCTTTTCCCTGCAGCTGAGTAGGGGCCATTTTTTTTGCCCGTTCTTTGATTCTACAATGATGCCAGTTTCTTCCTTCGAGAGGAGGAACCTTTTCCCTGCAGCTGAATAGGGGCCACCTTTTTTGCCCGTTCTTTGATTCTACAATGATGCCAGTTTCTTCCTTCGAGAGGAGGAACCTTTTCCCTGCAGCTGAGTAGAGGCCATCTTTTTTGCCTGTTCTTTGATTCTACAATGATGCCAGTTTTTTCCTTCGAGAGGAGGAACCTTTTCCTGCAGTACAGGCCATCTTTTTTGCCCGTTCTTTGATTCTACAATGATGCTAGTTTCTTCCTTCGAGAGGAGGAACCTTTTCCCTGCAGCTGAGTAGGGGCCATCTTTTTTGCCCGTTCTTTGATTCTACAATGATGCCAGTTTTTTCCTTCGAGAGGAGGAACCTTTTCCTGCAGTACAGGCCATCTTTTTTGCCCGTTCTTTGATTCTACAATGATGCTAGTCTCTTCCTTCGAGAGGAGGAACCTTTTCCCTGCAGCTGAGTAGAGGCAATCTTTTTTGCCTGTTCTTTGATTCTACAATGATGCCAGTTTTTTCCTTCGAGAGGAGGAACCTTTTCCCTGCAGCTGAGTAGGGGCCATCTTTTTTGCCCGTTCTTTGATTCTACAATGATGCCAGTTTCTTCCTTCGAGAGGAGGAACCTTTTCCCTGCAGCTGAGTAGGGGCCATCTTTATTGCCCGTTCTTTGATTCTACAATGATGCCAGTTTCTTCCTTCGAGAGGAGGAACCTTTTCCCTGCGGTCGAGTACAGGCCATCTTTTTTGCCCGTTCTTTGATTCTACAATGATGCCAGTTTCTTCCTTCGAGAGGAGGAACCTTTTCCCTGCAGCTGAGTAGAGGCCATCTTTTTTGCCTGTTCTTTGATTCTACAATGATGCCAGTTTTTTCCTTCGAGAGGAGGAACCTTTTCCCTGCAGCTGAGTAGAGGCCATCTTTTTTGCCTGTTCTTTGATTCTACAATGATGCCAGTTTTTTCCTTCGAGAGGAGGAACCTTTTCCTGCAGTACAGACCATCTTTTTTGCCCGTTCTTTGATTCTACAATGATGCTAGTTTCTTCCTTCGAGAGGAGGAACCTTTTCCCTGCAGCTGAGTAGGGGCCATTTTTTTTGCCCGTTCTTTGATTCTACAATGATGCCAGTTTCTTCCTTCGAGAGGAGGAACCTTTTCCCTGCAGTCGAGTACAGGCCATCTTTTTTGCCCGTTCTTTGATTCTACAATGATGCCAGTTTCTTCCTTCGAGAGGAGGAACCTTTTCCCTGCAGCTGAGTAGAGGCCATCTTTTTTGCCTGTTCTTTGATTCTACAATGATGCCAGTTTTTTCCTTCGAGAGGAGGAACCTTTTCCTGCAGTACAGGCCATCTTTTTTGCCCGTTCTTTGATTCTACAATGATGCTAGTTTCTTCCTTCGAGAGGAGGAACCTTTTCCCTGCAGGTGAGTAGGGGCCATTTTTTTTGCCCGTTCTTTGATTCTACAATGATGCCAGTTTCTTCCTTCGAGAGGAGGAACCTTTTCCCTGCAGCTGAGTAGGGGCCATCTTTTTTGCCCGTTCTTTGATTCTACAATGATGCCAGTTTCTTCTTTCGAGAGGAGGAACCTTTTCCTGCAGTACAGGCCATCTTTTTTGCCCGTTCTTTGATTCTACAATGATGCTAGTTTCTTCCTTCGAGAGGAGGAACCTTTTCCCTGCAGGTGAGTAGGGGCCATTTTTTTTGCCCGTTCTTTGATTCTACAATGATGCCAGTTTCTTCCTTCGAGAGGAGGAACCTTTTCCCTGCAGCTGAGTAGGGGCCATCTTTTTTGCCCGTTCTTTGATTCTACAATGATGCCAGTTTTTTCCTTCGAGAGGAGGAACCTTTTCCTGCAGTACAGGCCATCTTTTTTGCCCGTTCTTTGATTCTACAATGATGCTAGTTTCTTCCTTCGAGAGGAGGAACCTTTTCCCTGCAGCTGAGTAGGGGCCATCTTTTTTGCCCGTT